>NW_024412419.1:3032273-3056885 GCF_014898765.1 Herpailurus yagouaroundi
TATTCTTTAATACTTATATTGAGGCAACATATTTTCTCTTCTAGACTCCTTCCTACAAAGGAGCGGTCAAACTAAAGCTGACAAGCCAGATCTGGTGTGTGTCCTACTGTTGTTGTTGTAAAGAAAGTTTTATTGGAACACATTTGTCTAAGGCTCCTTTCATGCTACACAATAGTATTGAGCAGTTGGGACAGACGCCACATGGCCCACAGAGCCTAGAGCATATTTATATCCGGCCCTTTACCGAAAAAGTCTGCTGACATGCTGTTCTAGATCCAGAGACAGGTGTTCCCCGAGTCCTATGGGCTGATGTTTTTGCTGTGAGTCAGAGAAGACATAACGACAATAGGTCAGTTGTATTTGGCCACTGAAGGATGAGTAGAGTTCTCCAGGGAAAATAGAACAGAGGACAGACATACTGGGAAAGGCGAAGCCGGAAAGAGGAGTGAGCAAGCCAAACGTGGAAAGGTATGGGCATAGCTCATTGGCTCCTGGGCATAGAGGTTTGGGTTTTAGGGAGCAGTGAAGTGTCTTAGGCAAGAAGTGCTGTGATGTTCTGTGTGGGGCTCTGGGAAGATCTGGAGGCCACATTCATGATTTCTTTTTACCACGAATGCCCCTCTTGGTCTGTACACGTGGAATTTGTTTAATAACCATGTAGGTGACTTCATCATTATTAAACATGTCTATGATTGGTTCCACTTCTGAGTGGATAGAAAGGAGATAAACAGCTTTGATTCAGACCCAGCACTTTGGTTCTCTCAGCTGTATCGCTAAAACTATAAATCCAGGTCAAATAAACGATGGGGTAGAATGTTTGCATCCATGCTAAATTCCCTATTGTCCTTTTAACTATAAGGTGGAATTGTAGAAGTTGTGTGTGACCAAGAGCTATTAAAAACAAGGGCATCTTATTTAAAAATATTTTTAAAAGAACTTTAATTGGAAAAACACACAGCCTAATTCCTGGATCGCTTGGCTAGGGGGCTAAGGTGTTAAATAAATTCAAGATGTTACTATGAATGGAATATGCTGAGCCATCACCTTTTAAGACAGAAACAAAGACAAACAGAACAGGTTTTCTTTCTTCGGGATGAAGAGCCACCTAAAACTAGGGTGCAGTACTATGCTTACAGTGACCTTCATTCCTGGTGCACACACTCTTTAGGGTCAAAGTGATTTAAAACACGTCCTGGCGGTCAGACCACCCTTCACCATTAAGATAGCGTTCCAAGACGTCTGCATGATGGTTACTCAGTCGCTGTTGCAAATAATAGCGGTTACGACAATGAGCAGAATTCTGTACGCGATTACACTGAGAATGGCTGAACGCTTTGCCTCTGATCCTAATGACCATCCACCTAACAGAAGAAAAGACACGTTCAGTGCAGCGAACAACCGGCTCACAGTTATTCACCGTTAGAGGGAGCACAGGTTTCAACACGCATGGTTACATAGGGCTTGAAGGTGTCGAGGGAAAGACAAGAGGTAAACTTGAGATCACGGAGAACCTCTTGGGGGTGGCACCACCACTTGACTCGTTAAAAAATGCAAATTTACAAAACATGGTATATAGATATGTATATATATATGTGTGTTGTTGTGGTGCACACACACACACACACACACACACGTGTGGTTCATGCTGTCGTCCGTTCCTGGTTTGGGTATCTCTTCATCGGAATTCGGATGTCAGCCGGTTAGGGGCTCAGCTTAACCACCAGAGGGCCAGAGCGAAGAGTGTGGGCTCAACAGTCATTGGTTGAATGAAGAAATAAATAAGTAAAATAATTAAGAATTAATGGAGGGATTCTTTATTTGTCAACGTGATCGCCTATAATTTCTCCTAAAACCTGATTTATTAGTACAATTGAAATGGCTGAATTTATTAAGTGACACGACAAACAAAAAACTGTTTTGATGCATATAGTTTCTCCAAGGCAAGCAACCTACGAACAGGAAAACAAACCAAACCTTGAACGTGGTTAGAACTGTGTTATGCCTGCCAGCCTGTAAGGGGCATCTGGCGTGCGCTTTGTTCAACTTCTTAACATTTGTGTGTTTTTTAATTTTTTTTATGTTTACTTATTTTTGAGACAGAAGGAGACAGAGCATGAGCAGGGGAGGGGCAGAGAGAGAAGGAGACACAGAATTGGAAGCAGGCTCCGGGCTCTGAGCCGTCAGCACGGAGCCCGACACAGGGATCGAACACAAAAACCCTGAGATCATGGCCTGAGCCGAAGTCGGACACTCAAACGACTGAGCCACCCAGGCTCAACTTTGTAACGCTTGTATATAAAGGGAAGCTGAACTCCTTGATCCAGCTAACTTCCCCAGACTCTTGCCAATGCCTGCAGGGAATTTCTGTACCAGGAATATGTACTTAGAAGACTATTTCTTTTCTTCTTCTTTTTTTAATGTTTATTTATTTTTGAGAGAGACAGAGACAGAATGCGAGTGGGTTAGGGGCAGAGAGAGAGACACACACAGAATCCAAAGCAGGCTCCAGGCTCTGAGCTGTCAGCACAGAGCCCGACATGGGGCTCGAACTCACGGACCGTGAGATCATGACCTGAGCTGAAGTCGGATGCTTAATCCACTGAGCCGCCCAGGCGCCCCCTACAAGACTATTTGTTTAGCAAGATCACTGTAAAGCTAGTAATTTCTCCAGATAGCATAGGTTAGTGTGCTAAAAGGAGAGACTTGAGGCAGAAAGTTGTTTTGTGGTCTTTATAACACCAAGAGATGTCCTTTGTCTTAGTTGGGCTCGCTGAATGCTTATTGTCCAACAGATATTGTTTTCATAATTTCTTAAGGGAAAATATCCTATTAGTTTATTGGGGACCATTTTATTCAAATTTTCAGGGATCTAGACTTTGGGGGTAGAGGCTGCATCGCAGTTTGGGGATATTCACTGAAACAGCAGTGTGTATTTCTATACCGTTTAACAGAAGTGGCTTATAATCATGCCTGTAGGAAGTTACCACCTCACCCTTGGGACGACTTCAATTCCAAGGGAGCCCCAGGTGATCCCAGGTGAGTCCGTGATTGACTCTGGGTCAAGAATGTCCATGGCGTTTCCCGGACGCGCCCTCTTGAGTGGGTTCTTTCCTCTAGATCGCCATCTCACAGACCTCGACGTCTTCAAGGCCGAGTGCAGGTTTTGGTTCCGTGAGGTCTGTGTTTGTTGCCCCAAGATTTTTCACCTTTTTCTTCTCATAAAGTGCTTACTATGAAGTAGAGACAAGGTGTCCTGTGGGAATGAGCTCTGGCCTTCTGGATGGGAATGGGGGAAAGGCTGAAGGGTTGGCTGCTTCTGTTTGCCTTCGTAAAAGCAGTATTTTTCTCCTCCCTGAGTCACAGAGTAAAGGTGTTATGTTTATCCAATGCCAGAATCTCTGTGTAACCCTTCATCACATTTGAGCATCACTACCCGGGTGGCTGCATGATATTTGGGCCACCCTTGTGGTTTTCGTCAAAGGGTTATTTTGATGAAATCCAGATTCTTTTAAAATTTACCTTTGCTGACTCGCTGTGGTTTTGGATACCGCCTAGAAGTATCCAGTTGGCTGGAGACCACAGGTTTTCGTGAGGAACAGAATGCATTTTGCATAAACTGGAGAGGTTACTTCAGTCAATGATTTGGGAATGTAGCATCACCGAGGCATTCCAGTGCTGAAGTTAATTGTGTGCTTGCTCTCTGTTTAGGAAGTCATATCCTAAATAAATGAACTTGTAGCACTTTCCGTTTGGATGCAACTACCAGAAGCCAGTTCGCCTTTGATTGGCAAAGACACACAAAATAACCACACAAAATAGAATTATTGGAGGTTACGGAAGCAAAGGAAACACAGACCTAAAGGAGGATGGAGTCCAGGATGATCCAGGGATCTGGTTGTCAGAAGGTAAGACAGACCTTGGGGTGCCTCCCCAGGACCGCTTAACTTTACATGTTTGTCCGTTACCACTATTCCTATGCCCCAGTCTTCTCGAAAAGAGTTTCGACTTGGTGTGGGAGAGTCATATACTACTTGCCAGGGGGGTGGCGTATACACACAGCCTCCAGGGATCCCCGAAATCCTTGCGAGGCATGGCTGGTTTCCCAGAGAGTAAACCAAGGGCTTTTACCAAGAGAAGGAAGGAGGGATGCTGGGAAGACCAAACAGACAGATTTCTACTGGAGACGTTAAAAGGAAGCCAAACCTTCAATGTCTGAGCAAACTATCTCAATCCCCCTGGTTTCGGAGTCTTTTCATTAGACTTCATGTCACTTCTCATACCATTGCATTGCACTCAGACTGTATCTCCTATTAACTCCAGAGGAAGAAGACCAGCCATCTGTACGAATTTCAAAGTATCCGTAAGCAAAATATATTTGTTCTGATGATGCTGAGGCAGTGTGGGGTCTTGTGATATCCTACCGTGAATTTGTTAATAGTGATGACGGCGAAGCACTCTGGACCAGGAGACAAGGTAGAGCTGG
The DNA here is from genome assembly GCF_014898765.1 of Herpailurus yagouaroundi. NCBI lineage: Eukaryota > Metazoa > Chordata > Mammalia > Carnivora > Felidae > Herpailurus > Herpailurus yagouaroundi. Next base: position 3,036,757 of record NW_024412419.1, read on the forward strand.
ATCTGTAACGTAGATATTGTCTTTGACACGTATCTGCGAAAGAAAAACGTGTAGGCAGACGAGCTTTCGGGATATCTCTTTGAGTTCATGCGTGCGAGGTGCAGTAGCAGGCTTCGTTTCAGGATTGGCAGTGAAGAGTCACATCCAGCTGCAACGGGGTGCTGGCTCAGCTATGTTCCGTTTCTATGAACTCGGACAAGTAGTCCAGCCGGCTTGAGCCTGGCGGAAGGCAAGGGCCCGAGAGATTGGCAGGTAGGAGGCAGAGCTGCTGAGGAGGGTCATGACGAGGAAAGTTCCTGTTCTTGTACAAAGTCCGAGCCAGAAGCTGCACAGAGTTAATCCCATCAAAGATCCGCGTTCTATGGGTGAGAAAGCTGAGGACCGGAGAAGGAAGGTCTTCAAGATCACACAGAATGTTGGGACGCACCACACGCTGGATGTTGGTGTCCCCCCTCTGCCCCCAAATCCATAGGCTGAAACCCTAACCCTCGATGTGATGGCATTGGTCGGTGGGGACTTTGGGAGGCAGTTAGGTCATGGGAGTGGGGCCCTCAATCAGGAGGACTGATGCCCTCGTGACAGAGACCCCACAGAATCCCCTCACCCCTCGCACCACATGAACACACAGTGAAGGTGAGGCTGTCTGGGAACACGGATGTCCTCCCACACCAGCCACCAAATCTGTAGGAGGCTTGATGTCCTTGCATCCTCCAGGACTGTGGGAGATACATGTCCCTAGTCTATAAGCCACCCAGGCTATGATATTCTGTGACAGCAGCCCGGGGGCCTAAGACAGGAGTTTCACTGTGAAAAGTCCCAGGGGTAGGGCAGAGGGTCTGGGCTTCGAAAGCAGATGACTTATGGCACGGAGGGATGGCTGATGCGTGAGAGAGGAACTTCCAGAAGAACGTGAGCACAGAGGCGTATGCCCGTACAAATTTCCCGCAGGACAAACTTTGCCCTCACTTGGTTAAAGAATTCAGATTCTTTTAAAATCTACCTTTGCGGACTTGCAAGGATACCACCTAGAAATACCTGCTTGGCTGGAGGCGGTAGGTTTTCCTGCGGAAAAGAATATATTCTGCATAAACTGTGAGAGGAAGAAGGGATGGCATGGGAGAAAACACGTTGTCCTAAGAGACTTTATTTGCATATGTGCCTGTGAGTTTATTGCCCAAACCCACTCCAAACCCATTTATTTAGGTAAGGTAGCGAATCCTGAAGCCTTGGTTTCCAGCTAGAACCTTTATGTACTTCTGAACCTTGATGATTATTTTCCAGCTGGAAAGTATACTGCTTTGGGGATCATTCCGTTCTTTACAAATGTTAATTAAATATATTTGAAAATCCTGTCTACTGATGAATGTTTACCATTTCTCCACAGCTGGGAATGGAGGAGAGGTTTAAAGGTTTTGAAGGGAATCCTAGCTGAGTTGGGAATCTGTGATTACCTACATAGACTTAACTCTTCCTCCTCCTTGGTGCCAAAAACCCAAACCTTGGGAATGAGTGCACATATTTCCTTCATCCCATTTTATCCAGCCTCTGTTTGTTGCAAGATTTCTGGCCAAGGGTGGAATTTTTCTATGTCTTTGTCTGTCTCATTTAAACTGACCCGACACTGGGCCGCCTGCAGGGCTCAGGTGGCTAAGCGTCCGACCTTGGCTCCGGTCAAGATCTCACGCTCTGTGAGTTCGAGCCCCGCGTCGGGCTCTGTGCTGACGGCTCAGAGCCTGGAGCCTGTTCGGATTCTGTGTCTTCCTCACTCTCTGCCCCCTCCCACTCGCACTCTGTCTCTGTCTCTCAAAAATAAATGACACATAAAAAAAAATCTTTTTAAATGATACAAAAAATAAAATGAACCAACACTGATTCGGACGGTTCCCTCCCTTCCAAACATCCTTATTTGCCTTACAGCCTTGTTTAGTAATACATTTCCTCTGATTTTCTGGAAGAGTATAGTGAATGAAAGGAAAGACAGCTTACAGCCAATATGTTAACAGCAGTCACCTTGACATTGTGACAGCATACTGAAACAGATGAGTGATATTCTTATATTAGAAAATCGAGAATTCCTTGCCCTGATTCGCTGAATGGTGTACAATGGGAAGGGAGTGGGATAGGTAATTTGCCTTGGGTTCGGGTCCTGACTCTCTTGGCTGTGCATTGTCGGGCAAGTCACATAAACTCTCTGAGCTCTAGTGGCTTCACTACACACAAGGACTGTGATGGTACTTTCCTCGCACGATTATCATAAATGAAATACAGGAAATATTTTTGAAAACACCAAGTTGGTCATGATAAATGACTCAAGAACTAAAACGCTATTCCTGACCATGTTGAGAACACTTTACTAGTTATGGAAATAGGTATAGAAATTTGGCAGTGGAGGTAAGAATTTGGTACCTTTTTTCCCCCTAGTGTACTTTAAACTGTGTTTTATGAGCTATTCTGAAAAAGAGAAAGTAAAAACAAAACTTATTAAAGGGATATTGAAATGATATCAGACAAAACATTTACTTCTGAAATAATTAAACAATTGAATCAGCTGCACTTACCTCTAGGAAAGGAAAGAGCTATTTTGTAAGCAACCCAGCTGTGTGCGTGTAGGTGTGTGCATGTTAGATGTGCATGTGTATGTGCATGGGTGTGCATGAAGATAGAGAGATTACGGTAGGGCAGAAGAGAATGGGTAGGTAGATCAAGGAAACAGTGGGTTCAAGGTAGAACCCGTTGGCCCTGGGTTTGGGTGGAGGTGACGTAGAACTTTAGGGTGTCCATTTTAAGAGAGTTTCAGGAAAATTCAATCTGATGTCAGTTTTGCATGATTTGGGCCTCCATCTCTAAGAGTCGCATCTTGGAGGAGAGATGGCATGGTGAAACGGGGTAGTTACAAGTTCATGGTAAGGGGGTAGGGAACCACCAGGGACGCTGCAGTTCCAGGGGCTAATGACTCCTTGACGCTCCTAAACCCAGAGGGAGAATAGCGGGTGGCTCCCAGCAGCCAGTAACCGAGCCTCAAAGGAGTAGGGCCCTGGCCAAGTTTGGAGCTTCAGGAGGAGTGGAGCTTGCCCAGGGACCCTGAAGAGGGAGAGCTGGGGGAGGAAGTATTAACTGATTCCCCTTCCTCTCTCCTACCTCCTCACCAATGGGCAGACACGACCAGAAGCCAGTGGACAAGGGACCCATACACTCACCCTGCCGGAGCAGCTGGCCAGGAGCAGGGAGTCACAGGAAAGGTCAGATTGCAGATCCCCAGAACCAGAAAGGATAAGGTGCTGCGACACTCACTGAGGGAAGAGCATGACTTTGAAGAACGACCAATCCAAGCCCTCAAACTCCATCTCTGCCACTTCTAGAAGCAGGTTATTTAACTCGTGATGCTTAACTTCCATCTCCTTAGTTACCTCAGGTGTTTAACTGGGAAAATAATATTTACGGTGCTGGGTATCTGCGAGGAATAGAAAAAATATGAACAGGGAACTCACGTCATGAGGCCGTGAAGCTATGCCATTAATATTATGACTCCTAATAAAGATGACACACTTTCAAATTGGGAGTTTAGTAAATATGTGTTTTGTCCCTACTCTGTACTAGAGACAGAGCTCATCCCTGGGTAGGTGGCTGGATCTAAATTGTGTAAACATTACCCCTTGAGTTCAGAAGCTCAAAGAGGTTGGAAGAAGGTCGGAGCTCAAGGTTCAAGACAAATAAATCTCAAGAACTTCTGAATTCCCCATGCTTTCAAATAAGTGTAGTGTGGCAATAACAATGTGTATGTTGCTATTAAAAAAACCCAACCTTTTATTACCTGTTACACCATTTGTTTCTCTGTGTTTCCCACGAGATTTTAAACTATCTGTGCACTACGATCTTTTCAGTGTTGGTCACTGTGCCAGTGCCTAGGACAAGGTCTAAAACATAGAAGAGGTTCCACAAGTAAGCGTCTATTGAACGAATGTGAAGGAAATGGCTGGACCACCAACCGCTCTATGAATGGTCCCATTGAGTTGGCCATTTCTTCTATCACTTTGCGCCAGCACCACGACTCTGCCAGCGACGAAGGCTCAGCTTGTGCAGTGGCATCAGACACTCACTAGTAGGGTCCTCACTTCCCTACATGATCTTGGTGTTATTCTTGTCCATCTCTATTCCTGATACCCTTACTGCAGGATATGGAAATCGCTCCAATTAGCATCACGGGACTATTCTAAGGGGGAAAATGGTGTTCTAAGTTCATGGTGGTCCCCCAGCCAGTGCTTGTTGGTTGTTGGGTCTTCCTTTGAGAATGGCCAGCTTCCTCACCACCTTGGTAGACACCTCCCGGGGAAGCCATTTTAATCACAACTTGGTTCACACAGACATCTAACTCTAAGCCAGACCGACAAGGGCAGGAGACTGCCCTGAAGCCACGCAGATATTTAACAGCAGAACATGACAGAGAGATTCCGGTGTCCAATTCTAGGTTCCCTTGGGCCACTCCTGGGTGCCTGCTTCAGCCACAAAATGAGGCTCCTTGAGAATCCTCTCTGCCCCCACCCGGGCTTCCCACTCCGTATCCTGTGTTGTTTTACCAACAGCCTACATGGGGACTCCACCAAAATAAATATTAAATAGGCAACAGTATCTCAATGGTGTGCTCGTTCATTTTTGCATAACAATTTGCCTGTCTGCTGAATATATTAGCATTCATTGTGAAATGCTTTCAAAGAGACCACGTAACTACTGAAAATACCTTTCAATTCATTTTGGAATCACAATAATTACGTAACTACTTTAAGAATGTTGGGTTCCATTTTCTGTGTGTATCGACAACCTTTCCTGGACTACCTGCACGGTCAAGTCCATATTAAAAATGTCATTAACTCTATTTAGTAGATGAGAAAACAGTGGCTCAGTGATTTCAAGTCACTAGGTCACAGTCATGCAGAAAGAACACCGGGACGTTGATCTTGAATTTGAATCTTAATCTCTTTGGCTGTAAGCTTAAAGTAATTTCCATTATACCACACTGTCTTCTGTCACCAATTTGAATGAATTAAAATGACTGTTTTTGAATAAGCTATTTTGACTCTCTAGGTTTTCATCCTAAGATACAGGCTTCTATTATGGATGTACTGAAACCATTTGTCAATTTTCTCTACTGGTTGAAATACTTTTCTTCTCACTGGAAGTTCCAGCTGCTTGTGACAAAGAGGTCAACTCCTTCTCTCTCCTGGATGTCTGATCGAGCGGCAGTAAAGTTTGGTGGGTAGGTAAGGAGCTTGTGGCCAAGTGGATTTCAAAAACCGAATGAGACTTTTTCGGGAACAAGCATCATTTGGTCCAGGTAGACATTTTTATCGGTTTAAGTAGAGGTAATTATTGCCTTGAAACCTGTGACTGTTTCACTAGCCTTATCTTTCTTTTTCAACAAAGAAGCTAAGAGTAGGTTATTTCTGTGTATTCAGTTTATCTGTGTTTTGAACAGCCGAAGAGAAGAGAGGTCGAGACTATGTGGTGAAGCGTCTGTGTGCCCAGTTATCTTTATGGGAAGGAGGAATCTGAAACCATCAAATCGTAGATTGACTCATCCTGAAAAAGGGAAAAAAATGTTTCCTCGTGTCAACAGACATGCTGAGAATCACTTAGTTAAACTTATTGTGAACTTTATAAAGGTGTTATATTCATGGTGCCCACTGGCCATTACCCCCCTCCCCAAACAGCCCAAGTCCTCACCGTCATCTGAGACGTTTCCTGAGGAAATTGCTTTTCAACAGGCAGTTTAAATTGCCATCTATCCCTTTCGTAGAAAATAATGGGAGACGTTCTTTTCGTGGGGAGCAAAGGATCAGCTGGTGTGAACAAAATACACTGTGTCTGATCTTGCTGCCTTGTGGTTTGGGGCATGTGCTGTTCTGTCTACGGGCTCTTGTGGTGGGACATTTACACGTCCTTTTCACCCCCCTTTGGACTTTTCTCTAAGTCCAGGATCTCAGGAGCCCCCCCTGCCCCCGGCCCTTTTTGTTTGTTTATTCGTTTCTTAAGGATCTATTTTTCTGAAATGTTAGTCCTGCATCATCTGGACACAGACCTTGCGTTTTTGCACAGAGCCCGCGTAATCTCACCCTGTTTTACTGGGTCTTTGTCTGACTATGCCGATGTGTCTATCCCTGTTGATTTTGAACTCTCCTCTATTTATATGGATGATTTTCAGTAATTAAGTCTAGTGGAACTGGTTTTGGGGCTTTGCTCTTGTTCTTTTCATCCTCAGAGTATTAACATGAGCCTACGTTTATTTATTTTCTCTTTCTTATTTTTATTTATTTGAGAGAGACAGAGAGAGAAAGAGAGAGAGAGCAGGTGGGGAGAGGGGCAGAAGGAGAGACAGAGAGAATCTTTTTCTTTTTTTTAAATTTTTTTTTAAAGTTTATTTTTGAGAGAGAGAGACAGAGCACAAGCAGGGGAGGGGCAGAGAGAGAGAGGGACGCACAGAATGGGAAGCAGGCTCCAGGCTGAGCTGTCAGCACAGAGCCCGATGTGGGGCTTGAACGCATGAAACGCGAGATCATGACCTGAGCCCAAGCGGGACACTTAACTGACTGAGCCACCCAGGTGCCCGGAGAATCTTAAGCAGGCTCCACGCTCAATGCGGAGCCCGACATGGGGCTCAAGCCCACCACCCTGGGATCAGGACTTGAGCCCAAATCAAGAGTCAGACGACTAACGGACTGAGCCACTCAAGCAACTGTATTTATTTTGTTGCTGCCACCGCACTGAGTGAACATCCAGTTTTGTCTCCACGTTCAAGAGAAACCTTAGCGTCAGAAGTGTGAGGACAAAATGCCTTTACGTCACTTAGGGACCCTTGATGCCTCTCCTTCCTGCACATGGTTTTCCAGCTATAAGGGGGAAGGGGGAAGTGGGAAGTTGCCTGGAATCTTCTCTTCCGCGTGATTCCTAAATGTTCTGCCACGTGCCAGTCCCCTTCTCCATTACAGGCTGTTCCTGAGGAATGTGATCCTGACAGAGGAAGGCGGGTGTGGCGGTGCTATCCCCAGTGGACAGGAGTCCCCGATAAGCCCAGTCCGGAGCCCTGCGTATGGTGTACTGGCGGGGTGCGGGTCAGGTCTTCCATCTGGAGGGTTGTGCTCCAGGGCAAGACAATGGTGCTGACGTCAGCTCAGATCGTCCTCAGAGTCTCCCTGTGTCTTCAACCCCTCTCAGTCCCTCCTCTCGCCTCAGTGGATGCTCTTCCCCGCCCCACCCTCGTCAAGATCCCCTCCTCAATCCAGCCCTTGGGCCTCAACCCTCCCTCACGACCTTGGCATTCGCGTTCTCACCAAACCCTCAACTACATCTCCTCCTGCTGTAGTCTTTTTTTTTTTCCCTCTAAGGTCTGAATTCACTCACCACCAAAAGCCTTAAACAAACAACTAGCCCTTATTACTTCCTGTCTATTCATTAACTCTCCCAGCTCTGGCCCCATTTGTCACCTGAAACTGTGCTCTGTAAACAGGGCGACATTGATGTCTTCAGCGTCAAAACAGAGGTGTTTCCTTTCCCCTGAATTTCTTTAACTGCTTTAAATTAAATTCATTAAATCGCCTCACCCTTTGGTGATAGTCTCTTGGATCTTATGGTTATCACCACTTCATGTGTGAATTATTTTAGCTTATTATGGAGACAGGCTGTTCTATTTTTTTCCTTTTTTTTTTCCCCGTGGAGGAACATTCCCAAAAGTTCTTGTGTAGACTGTCATCTTTTTTCTGTGTGCTAGCTAGCCAGTGCTTTCTTCTCTTTCCCTCTCTGTCTCTCCTTCTCCTTCCTCTTCGCTCTCCCTCTCTCTCTCTCCCTCTCATTCACTCTCTCTCTCTCCCTCTGCCCACTCTCCTTCCCTCTCCCCACTCTCTCTCTCTCCTTCCTGCCCTCCCTCCTTCTCTCTGTCCCTCTACCCCTCTGTCTTTCTATTAGACACTGGATGCCAAGGTTTACCCATGCGAACAACTTTGAAAGTCAACCTTAATTTCCAAATCCTCCTTTCCTTCTTTCCTAATTTCCTGAACATAGGCCATCTCTCTTAAAAACCAACCAACCAACCAGCCAACAAACAACACTTCTCTTAACACTGTATTGTCATTTACAGGTGTCAGAAACCCAGCTCAAATGAACTTAAACAAAAAAGGGAAGGGTTTGTCTCACATACCTGGGAATTGTAGGAGGCCAGCCTGGCTTTAGACGCTGTTGGCACCATGGACTCCAAAGATGTATCTCTCTCCATGTCTTGCCTTTGTCTTCTGGGTATGTTTTGCTCATCCTATCTTCCCGCTCTTTCCAGACAGCCAGGAAGAATTGCTTCGAGCAGGGCTCCTCAACTCTGACCTTAAAACCCAGTAGCTCAGGGACTACAGAGACCTTTCCCTACTCTCCTTTCTCAGGGCCTCATGACCAACTTTTAGGGAAGACGCGGGTCATCCACGTGCAGACGTGGTGCGGACGTGAGAAGAAGGAATAGCGCAGAAGTCTCAAAACACGGGGAGGTTACTTGTCAGGGCTTCTCTGGAGAAGCCGGACCAATAGGAGGTGGGAGTGGCTGGCAAGTCCCAAATCTGCAAAGTGGGCAGAAGCCTGGGACTCAGGAAGAGTCCATAGAATGTTACTGTAAAACGGTATAGACAGACACAGACACACGCACAGTCCGGAAATCACTGCTCCCCGTACAACTTCGGATGGGATGCGATTATACTGATCGATTCCTAAAGGGCTCATTTTCTTCCCCTCTACCATATCAGAGATAAGTTTGAAGAGACATTCGGCTGAGTCTTCTCCGATATTCCACCGCGGACAAACGAGAAAATGTGGGGAGGGGGCCCAGGACAGAGGCACGGTTTTGAGCTGAGACTGAAAACCACCCAGCACAGCAGTCTCCTGCCATCCTGTGGGTCCCTGAGAGGTCAGGGGGTGCATCCAAGACTGGAATTGACCTAAAAGTCCCTCTTGAGCACAGACATTTCAACAGCTTGCAGAGCAGAGCTGTTGATTACAAGCCTCGAAAACGTGTCCAAGGTAAATATGGAAATTACCCAGTAATGGTGGTTTCTTGGAGTAGTTCATTGATTGTTTACTGAGGGGCCCAAGCTGAGCCTTCAAAGTTCCAGCCTTGCTCCGCTGTCCCTAAAGGAGCCTGTTTGACCAGAATCCTAAGGTCACAACAAATGTGAGTCTCTAATCATCGCCAGCTCTTTATAGATATTTGAATTCTTTCTGCAAACATTGCTTAAGCCCATGGAACTTACCAGACCAGGTGAGTCTCAGGCTCCCTGATGTCTAAAAGGGCCGAGTTTCCAGGCAACGATGAGAGATAATTGGTAATTGTGGTAAAATATATTTAAAGGTTGTGTGAGAATTCCCTCCCCACCCTCAGAATGTTAAGAATGACCGACTCTATCAAGAAATACTTATTATAATGTATGTTTTGGGTGTTGTGCAAGGTACTGATTCTTGGAGATCACACTTTATATTCTTTAACGTACTGATTCTTTTAAATAGTCACTTTGGAAGCACATTTACTTAGGGGAACGGTCACAGAGGTTTTAGTGGTACGCACTTGGGCCAGGAGTTGTACCGGGCGCTGGGACGGGAAGCAGGGCCATGAGCTAATAGTGTCAAGAATTCAGGGGACAGATGACCCAGGCATTTGTAAAGCAGCATTTAAGCAGGAGCTCAGGGCCTTCGTCTGTCCTCTTACGGCAGCTGTGTGGACGATGGTGCGACAGTGAACAGAGGAGCTCCCCACCAGGGACGTGGTGGCGGAGGGCACCGAGGCTGCGAGCCCTGTCTGTCCTCAAGGGAGAGGAATGGAACCCCTGAACTGGACGCAGCGCTTGAATTCCTGGGTTCCTTCTCACAACCGGAGGCCTCGGCTCATGAGTAGGAAAGAGAATTAATTAATTATGCAGCAATTTCCAGCGCTTCAATGGGAGGATGGACCCAAAGCTGCCTACTGCTGCTGATTAAGGATTCCATCTGTGAGGATGAGGAATGGGATTGTTGTGAGAGATGGAGTTGCCAGAGGCTTTTGTAGGAATAGAAATGGTGTCCTGTTTAGTGTATGTGAGCGTGCACGTCCGTGAGTCTGGGTACCAAGGCCGAGTGCAGACAAATCGCTAGTGATCACGGTAATCGAGCCATAAATATAGCTTTTCTGGAACTTCTCCCTATACTATTCTGGTTCTCCAAGTAAAATGTCATCCTTTCCTTGCTCACATGTGTTTGTTTGTTTACTCATTCAGTACATTTTACTGCAGAGATGAGACACTTGGTTCTATTCATCGAGAGGGTGGCAGTGGGATGGGAGTCTCTAGACCGTCGATTCTAAAACGCCACAATGGATCGCTAATCTAAACAACAAGACCGAACATTTATCGGTGTCTTACCATGTGTTAGACGTGGAGATAAGTGCTTTTCATGCCTTAATTTAGTCGTATACAGTTATACTCATTTCAGAAATTTGGAACCCGGAAAAGAAAGGGGTTAAGTGCTATTAACACATGTCTTTCCACTCTCTGGACAAAAGCCTTCCTCTCTTGCCTACAACGTGGTGTTTTCATCCGACGCTCATGGGGACAGAGCACATAGAATTGTACGCACATATAAATACCAAGGGGGTGGAGCATGTAGCAATGTACCCATATATAAATACCAGATGATGACATTGAAGCACACTTGTGACTCATAATAAGTCTAAACGTGCATGGCCAGGAAGTGACAGACCTGAACTTTGACCCCAAATATTTTAATTCCAAGACAAATTCTCCTTCCACGAACCTATAACTGGTAGATTTTGCTGAAAGATGTAATATCGATGCCCACATTGTCGCAATTTCACTTAAGGTTTGTAATTTTTTTTAACCTTCCGAGAAAATAATTTCTCTCTACCAGCATTCTGACACCAGATGACTGCCAGGTTTATGTGATGAATGTTCAAAGGCATTTGGCTGTAGTTTTTATTTTAGTGAATGAGATGCACACACACACACACACACACACACACACACACACACACTGGACAGAACTAGTCTGCACGTCTTAGCTCTATCAGACTGCAAAACCAGCATCAAAATAGAAAATGGCACTTTCTTCTGTTCAATTACAACCCTGATTATTATTATTATTACTTTTTTACATAAATAGATCCGCGGGTAGACGGCCAGCAGATCAAAGGCAAAGTTGCATTAAGAAATAGTCGGGGTGTGGAGGCTGGCTGGCTTCTGACAGCTTTCAGCCGCTTTGATCAGACACCTATCAGCACAGGCAGGCACCTTTTTTTGCCTTTTGTCTGAGTCAGGAAATGAGAGAGATGATAGCTTCATTTTGGTCCTAATCCTTTACTACTGGTAATAGCTGACTACAGTGCGCACTCATTATCCTAGTTATCATTACAAATTACACGGTCTTCTTGGGTACCTGAGGAAAGGAGATATTTAGAGCAAGCAAACCCTCTGCCTGCAATATTCGATAAGTCCCAAGAGAAGAACCCTCTGTCAAAGTGTTTTCAATGCCGTGTTACCAAGAAGATGAAATCAGATGGAACCCTCCCCGGCATCGGTCTTCTGTGACAGGACCCAGCTGAGACTTGTGTGTGCGTGCGAAGCTATAAAATGAGAGGACACGGTGCTTTAAGAAGTCGTTTCTAAGATTAGGGCACTTTTGTCCCCAAATATTTTCTCAAAGGCAATTTATGGTATTGCTTTTGGGCATCAGTGGATGAGTCAACACGTAAACCATGCATCAATTTAATCAACTGGTTTTCCTGGGTGCCTGCGTGACTTAGTCGGTTGAGAGTCTGACTCTTGATTGTGGTTCAGGTCAGGATCTCACGGTCGTGACATCCAGCCCCACGTCGGGTTCTGTACTGAGTGTAGAGCTTGTTTGAGATTCAGTCTCTTTCTTTCTCTCCCTCTGTCCCTCTCTCCTGCTCATGCGTGCTTTCTCCCTCTCAAATAAAAAAAATTAAATAACCTAATTTGCGGTTGTTAACTATGAAAACCGTGCATCACCAGATATACACTCTGTTTCCAAGGGTGTTGAGCCAGAGGCTAGGGCAATTTAGATCTGTGCAATTTCTGAAATAAGAACCATAAATATAGTAATAATATGTGCAACTGTTTTTCCCATAACAGCGTGCACACATGTGTTTGTGTGTGTGCACGTATGTGCATTTGTGTATGCAGTGGTGGGGACGATGGTTTTATATCTGGGATGAGATTTATGGTCTATGTAACATACGAATGTTTTCACAACCTTCACAGAAATGTTGAGACACAGGTATTATTTATTATAAGACTTCAAAAGGAGGCAAGCTGTGTCTCAGAAAGTTACTGTAACTCCTTCAAGGTCAACTGAAAAGAAAAGTCTTGGCTTTTGATTCCAGGCTTATCTAATGTGTCTCCTTATTTTGGCGTGTTTGAGTCTCCTTATTATCGTGAATTTATTTAGATAGTTATGCTAGCTCATAATCTATCTTCAGCCTGAATACTTTTCTCAACCTCCCAACCCCATACTATCTGCAAGAACCGATCATTTGTCACCCACTTTATGCAGGCTGATATTATTATTCTGGCGAACATTACTCTGTCTACCTTGTGAATATCCACAGCACAACTCACCTGCCACATGTAGTAAGGTCACTTCTGTGTATGTTGAGATGTGCATTAAGATCTGAGCTCAAAAAAAAAAAAAAAAATCTGAGCTCCTGGAAGACACGGCCAGATTTTGTTCATCTCTGAATCCCCAGCTAGCACCGTGCCTGACGAAAAGAACAAAAATATTCAATGAATATTTAAATTCAACTGAATCCAATTACCAGAAAAATAGTCATTATGTTGCCTCCAGGGCTCCACGGCAAGTGATTCTCCTGAAATTCTTCTCTCTGCTTTACTCTGGATTTCAGGAAACTCCTTTGCCATAAGAAACACTAATCTAAAAAACATTTAATCTAATAACTTCCCATAATTAAAAAAGTATTTAGGTAAACAATTAAAAAGTGGTGGTTCTACTCCTTGTAGTGGCAAAGTAGTCTGTAGAAACCAAAGCCTTGGAGGACAATCTTAGACTCTGGAAAAAAATATCAAAATACATATAGACATAACTATCTGAAGGCACTGGAGGTATTTCAATAGCAGAGAAGAGTTCCTTTTGGGGAGAATTATACAGGTTGAGATTTGCTGGGACAGGAAAAGGAGAATTTTGAAATCCAGGGGAAGAAGAACATCAAAATTCACCATCACTCAGTGGAAACGTCGGTGATACAACCTGAAGGCAGACTTTGAAACTGGGAGGGACTTTTTAGTCCCTTTCCACTACCGTGGATGCATGGAAAGGCTGGACAGTGCTGGAAGGTTCTGGGATTCATGAATTAGGAAAACAAACTAGCCACCATTTTCTTACAGGTAAAAAGTTGACTGTAAACAGAAAATGCTATGAGTGGAAAACTAATGATTCAGCTTGACTCAGGAGGTCCCAAGGAAAGGGAGGGTCTATTGGAGGAGAAAGGCAGAAAGCCACCTGATGTCTTAGAAGGAGACTACCATATTTTTTTTTAACATTAGGCCAACAAGATTTAACATTCCAGAAAAGAGAACTTAGGGGGGGACTATAAATAAAACAACCATTTCAGAAATAAATTATTATACCAGGAGGATGTCAAAAGCAAGTAAATAAGTAACCAGCATAGATTATGCCTCAATAGATGAGAAGATATAAAGAAAAACATGATTTTTTTTTAAATTTTTTTTTTTCAACATTTATTTATTTTTGGGACAGAGAGAGACAGAGCATGAACGGGGGAGGGGCAGAGAGAGAGGGAGACACAGAATCGGAAACAGGCTCCAGGCTCTGAGCCATCAGCCCAGAGCCTGACGCGGGGCTCGAACTCACGGACCGCGAGATCGTGACCTGGCTGAAGTCGGACGCTCAACCGACTGCGCCACCCAGGCGCCCCAAGAAAAACATGATTAATGAAGAAAGGCATTAAGTAAAAAGCAGTAGAGAATGATATAGAAAATAGCCAAGAGAGATTTAACATCCCTGTGTTAGGAGTTAATAAAGAGGAAAACCAAAGAAATAATTCAACACGTTTAGTCAATAATTTAAGAAAGTGTTTCTGAAAAAAAGAAGAGTTGAAAGTATAAGCCCTGGGTGTTGTATGGAAACCAATTTGACAATAAATTTCATATTAAAATTAATAAACAAATAATTAACTTAAAAAATCGAAAAAAAAAAGAAAGTACAAGATAAAAGAACATGGAGCCTCCCTGGGGAAAACACCCTACAATAGGTAGCTTATTAATAATTTTTTGTATCATTGAACTTTCAATATATGTTCATTATTATTAGTTAATTCTATTATATTTTCAATAGTTATATTAGCAATCTTTGAAGACTGTTAGACAAAAATACCAAGCCACTTACAATGGGAAGAAAACAAAACTGACATCATAATTTTTGGTTGTGACGATAGGTAGAGGCAGACCATAGAAAACTATATTTAACAGAATCAGGAAAGGAAAATATAATCCAAAGAAGTACGTCCACCAAATTGACCTTCAGAAAATAATTACAGGGGCGCCTGGGTGGCGCAGTCGGTTGAGCGTCCGACTTCAGCCAGGTCACGATCTCGCGGTCCGGGAGTTCGAGCCCCGCGTCGGGCTCTGGGCTGATGGCTCAGAGCCTGGAGCCTGTTTCCGATTCTGTGTCTCCCTCTCTCTCTGCCCCTCCCCCGTTCATGCTCTGTCTCTCTCTGTCCCAAAAATAAATAAACATTGAAAAAAAAATTAAAAAAAAAAGAAAATAATTACATAGTATAAAATAAATATAAGACCAGAAAATATAATGTAAAATTATAAAAACTTAGAGGGAATATAGAGAGTGTACCTGTATAGTCAAATCCATAAACACTGCATTGATTACCACAGAGGAATGAACTGGGAAGATGCCGTTTCTTCAATTTGGCTGCTACAGGAAAGAGAGAGAAAGTGAAAAGTTATTACTAGTTTCAAAATTGCTAATGATAGGAAAGCAATAGACAGTTCGAAACACAAGAGAGTTAAATGTATTACAGAAAGTTATTGTATGAAAGAAACTATTAGGGAAAAATGCATTCCCTAAATGTCAACAGTTACATTAAAAAAAAACAAATTAAATACAACTAGAGTAAAAGATTTTTCAGATTCTAAACAAAATTCAAAAGCGAATTCTACACCAAGTCTTCTAAAAAGGACAAACTCAAGCAAAGGGATCAAAAGAGTAAAAGTTAAAATCATGAGCATTATATATTAAATATGAAGAAATAGAGCAGAGGTCATATTTTGATGCTTAGTATGTTCAGATCTGACATCTTAGATCAAAAAGCATTACCAAAGATGAAAAAAGAGATTCAGAAATGTTGAACACAGTAATGTACAAGGTTCTGTAACAGTTATTAAAATTATGCTTCTAATACCATGAGAATCAATATCAGGAATAGAAGAGGGAGCATACGAGTTCTTAGATGTTAAAAGAATAATAAATAAAGACTATGTACAAAAAAATGAACAAATAAATAGAATGAACAACTTTATGCTAATAAAGTCAACAGCTTAGATAAAATAGGCCAATTTCTTGAAAGAAACAAACCACTGAAACTCTCCCCAGAGAGCTTTGAAATTGATGAACTGAATGGTCCTGTATTTATTTAAATTTAAATGCGTAGTTTAAAATGTTTCCATTAAAAAGACGGTGTCACTGGTAAACCCCACCAAATATTTAAGGAAGAAATGACACAAACTCTTCACAAGTTCTTACAGAAAATCGATGAGGAAGGGATAGTTTCACACTAATTGCATGAGTTCAGCCTAACCTGATACACAAACCAGATAAAGACATTACAAGAAAAACAACAACAACAAAAATCTCTCATGAAATAGACGCAAATATTCTTACCATGTCTTACGGGACTATAGAACCATCAAGAGTGTGACAGCTGATAACGTGGCTCTTACGGTTACACCTGCATTAAGAGATAATAGACACTACCATTATGCTCCCCAAAGATCACTGCTCAGTGAACATATTAAGATGTGACTTATGTGCCCTATAATCTCAATACAGTTGATCACAATAAGTCACATTTAGATAATAATGTAAGATCAGAGGCGAGTTTTTAAATACAGTTTCTATGTTGCCAAAACGTCTACAGCGACGATGTATGCTTACCTTATTTTATTACATATATTATTTATTAATATCTTAAAAATGGATTTACATTTATTTAATATGAATATATATTTAAATTTTTTTAATGTTTATTAATTTTTGAGAGAGAGAGAGAGAGAGAGACACACGCAAAGCGCAAGTGGGGGAGGGGCAGAGAGACAGAGACACAGAGACGCAGAATCCGAAGCAGGCTCCAGGCTCCGAGCTGTCAGCACAGAGCCCACCACGGGGCTCGAACTCACGAGCCATGAGATCATGACCTGAGCCGAAGTTGGACGCTTAACTGACTGAGCCACCCAGGCTTTAATATCTATGTTATATTTAATATCTATATTTAATATCTATGTTAAAAGGAGATGGCTTGTTATTTGCAGTAAGTCTAATTTTTGCAGGCAATTTTTACAGGTCACTTATTTCGTGTCTCTCCTTTCTCAGCGCTTTATCTACATTCCTTTCCTTAATTTTCCCAGATACTATAGAGATCCCATGTGTAACACTATTTCACACACAAGGAAACCCAAACCTGAACTTGAATAACTCATTCAAAGTTGCCTCGCTTATAAGCTCCTATATACTGATATTCTGGGCTTCAGCAATAGATTCCAGTCTTCATTATTATTCCATGCTGTCCTTCGAAAAGAGTTTTAGGTGAGTTGTATTTATTCTCCTGTATCCTTTATTTATTATTTCTGTCTTTTTTTGGTCTAGGTATTCTTCCATAGACAAGTTCTCAATGTATTTTTAAACAAGTGCCCATCACCCCAGGTCTTGTACTTCCTGATACTCTCCCAGATCTTAAGCCTTCTCTTTCTAGTCTAAGTATCTTCAGTTTTGTAAATTTTACTCATCGTCTTTCTTCCTGGAGACACCACCATTCTAAGGACACATCTGGATTCGATTTAGATCGGTCTGCCACTGATGATATTTTTGTTTGGCGAATTTCAAGAATTCTACCTTCTCTGCTTCAACCAAAAAGAATGATAAACTTCAGTTTATTAAAAAAAAAGTTAATACATGACCTTTGAAAATGTCTGCACTTTATCATATTTAACTTATTCTACTCTTCCTTTACTGTGAGTTAGCAAAAATATACCCATTGTACAAAAATTGAGATGAAGCAAAACGAGGAACTTTCTGACACAGTAAGTTTTATATAGGTTGGGATAAAACAATGGAATTACTGTAGAATTTATATTTTACATGCCACTATTTCCATTTCTGAGTCAATTCTCATAGAGCTAATCATGACATATCAAGCACTATAGCAAAATACGTGTGCAGAAATACTGAAATAAACTCCCTTCATTCATCAGTCCTGTCTCTATGTAATTAGTCCATCAAGTAAGAACTTCACTAAAAATGAATGTCTTATGTATTACAATGAGTTGTTTTGGTAAATAAGGTTATTAAAGATTAAATAGGTAAAAACTCCATGATCCCTTAAAGGACACAAAATTATACTAAATATAGACATAGAACCTAAAAGGATTTTTTAACATATTATTTCAATGAATACTTTCAACAGTAATATGAGACAGGCATCATTTCTGTATGCAATTAAAGCTTGGAAACAGATACTCATATGTATTAAGTAACGTATCCAAGTTCAGAATTTTTTAATCTGGTATAACCTGACCTCTCCTTCTGTCACCCTGGAGCTAATTTATGTTTGGTTGTTTGTTGTTTTATTTTTTTACAATGCTTCACAGCTGCTTGTGGATTTCAATGGCATACATGTATACGTCCATACAAATGTAGCTTAAAGTGTTTCGTTGGTAATTCTACATAGTTGATCGTTGGAACAATTATTACTGCATAGATTGCTAAATGCACTAATCCTTTCCAAAATAACTCTGATGATGCACATTCTTTTATGGTGATTTTACCCTAAACGTAGCCAGCTGTATTGCACTCTGTTCTTTGGGAAGGTTAATTAGGGAGTGATTTATTGATGGCATTCAAAACTCTTTATGGCGAGGTCATGGCCTGTAATGTCTGACTGCCTGTCTACCAGGATATCACGCCTTGTTTGCCTTGGAGCTATAAAAAGTCAAGCACAAGACCTGTGTCTAATTTTTACTTCCTTAGATTTGTGCTGACTCCATCCAGGTACTCGTTAAAATATGAAAATGTAGACAACAACAAAAAAGGCAGAAAGACAAATACTATCACGGTTATAAACCTGGGTATTCTGTTAATGAAGAAAATGGTATTTTTTTATTTGGTTCATACTTTCAAACAGTTTATTATTCTGGTCGCTCTCTCTTTTTTTCTCTCCATATAGAAAATTAATTCTGTGTGTATTCTGATTTTTTGTGTGAACCTTGTTCACTATGGTAAGTAAGGGATTTTAGAGACAAAATCCCTTAAAGAAGGGAGCGATCACACCAGATCTGAAAGCACCCAGGACAGATTATGGCATATAGTAAGAGCTCAGTGAACATTAACCAATTTTAAGCGAACAGAGTTTTTGCGAAGACGAAAGAAACAGTGTTGTGAAAGTGTGCGTGCGTTTAAATTCCAGTACAGTTAGAATACAGTGTTATATTAGTCTCAGGTGTACAATATAGTGATTCACAGATTCTTGTATCCGTCACTCAGTGCTCATCAGATGGGTATACTCTTCATCCCCATCGCCGATTTCACCGCACCCCCCCACCTGCCCTCTGGTGACCACCAGTGTGTTCTCTGTAGTTAAGAGTCTGTTTCTTGGTTTGTCTCTTTTTTCCCCTTTGTCTTGTTTCCTAAATTCACAGATGAGTGAAACCACATGGTATGTCTTTCTCTGACTGACTTACTTCACTTAGCATCATACTCTCTAGATGCATCCATGTTGCAAAGTGTAAGGTTTTATTCTTTTTATGGCTGAGTAATAGTCCATCATATATATTAATGGAATTAGTGGATATAATATAATCATATATATTAATGGAATTAATTATATATATAAAAATGGAATTGTACACACACACACACATACATATGCAATGGAATATTCCTCAGCCATAAAAAGAATAAAATATACACACCACATCTTCTTTATCCATTCATCTATCGATGGACACTTGGGCTGTTTCCATAATTTGGCTATTACAAGTCATGCTGCAATAAACATCTGGGTGCATGTATCCTTTGAATGCATCTTCATATTCTTTGGGTCAGTAACCAGTAGTGGAATTACTGGGTTATATGGTAATTTTATTTTCACTTTTTTGAGTGAACTCCATACTGTTTTCTACACGGCTGCACCAGTTTGCATTCCAACCCACAACGCAAGAGGGTTCCTTTTTCTTCACATCCTCCTTAAGACTTGTTTTTTGTGGTTTTCCTTTCAGCCATCCTGACAGGTGTGAGGTGATATCTCCCTGTAGTTTTTGATTTACGTTTCCCTGATGATGAGTGACGTTGAGCATCTTGTCATGTGCTTGTTGGCCATCCGGATGTCTTCTTTGAAGAAATGTCTGTTCCTGTCTTCCACCCATTTTCAATTGGGTTATTTGTTCTCTGGTGTTACGTTGTGCAAGTTCCTTATATTTTTTGGATACTGACCCTTTATGGAATATGCCATTTGCAAATACCTTCTCCCATTCCATAGGTTGTCTTGTATTTTTGTTGATTGCTTCCTTTGCTGTGCAGAAGCTTTGTATTTTGATGTAGTCCCAATAGTCAATTTTTTTATTTTATTTCCCTTGCCTCAGGAGACATAGCTACAAAAATGTTGCTGTGGCTGATGTGGGAGAAATTACTGTCTGTGCTCTCTTCTAGGATTCGTATGGTTCCAGGTCTCACATTTAGGTCCGTAATCCATTTTGAGTTTATTTTTGTATATGGTGTAAGAAAATGGTCCAGTTTCTTTCTTTCTTTCTTTCTTTCTTTCTTTCTTTCTTTCTTTCTTT
>NW_024412419.1:3056895-3067430 GCF_014898765.1 Herpailurus yagouaroundi
TTCTTTCTTTCTTTCTTTCTTTCTTTCTTTCTTTCTTTCTTTCTTTCCATTTGGCTGTTCAGTTCCCAGTATTCCCAGCCTAGTTACTGAGAAGACTGTCTTTTCCCCATGCCTCTGTTGTCGAAGATTCATTGACCATATAATTGTTGGTTTATTTCTGGGTTTTCTATTCTGTTCCACTGATCCTTGTGCCCATTTTTGTGTCAGTACCATGCTCTCTTGATCACCACAACTCTGTAGTATGTCTTGACATCTGGGATTGTGATACCTTCTGTTTTGTTCTTCTTTTTCAAGATTGCTCTGGCTATAAATTGGAGAAATTTTAGGATCACTTGCTCTGGTTCCGTGAAAAATGCTGTTGGTATTTTGAGAAGAATTGCATTAAATCTATAGATTGCTTTGGGTAGCTTGGGCATTTTAGCAATATTGGATCTTCCAATGAGTATGGGGTATCTTTCCATTTGTTTCTGTTGTCTTTGATTTCATTCATCAATGTTTTAGTTTTCAGAGTACAGGTCTTCTACCTTCTTGGCTAAGTTTATGCCCAGACATCTATCAACAGTGCTTATTGAACACTGGCTTTGAGTTCCAGGACATAAATGTGTGTTCTGTGGGTCCTGCTACCACAATCACAATATTTTTGGTAAGAACAATTCAGGTTGACTGCTACTATTTGGGAAGGATTCGTGGCAGGACACGTAATTTTGCACGGGTTCTCGCTTTGTCAAACTGCCTCAGCTCTGAGTTCAAGTACTTTCTGAATGGCTGCTGAGCCAGGCCAGTCCCAAATACAGCCCGCTATTAATGCCCACAGCGGGCCCCAGCTGCACAGGCACCAAGGGCCAGGCCCCGTACCCGGTGTTCTATGTAAATTATGTCCAATCTTAGTAATAAGTGTCATACCTATAAGCGGCTTGTGACCCAGTTGCAGACAAACGGTCACATTCAACATCAGGGTCCAAATCCTGTGCTCCTTGTAGCATTCTAAAATATTAGCAAGCGTGGTCTGCCGACCAGGAGACACAAGAGAAGCCACAGTCCCCCACTGTGAAGATGGGCCTGTCTGCCTGGTTGGTCCAGGTTATGACCCGCAGATGCCTACCGGTCAAAACCTTCACGTACCTAGTGCCGAGGCACTTATGCACTTCACGTACCTTATCTCCTCGAGCTTAGAGGCAACCTGTGAGGAAAGCAGTGGAATCCCTTTCTCATAGGAGTTTTGGATGCCTAAGCCACCTGGAAATAGAAGAACCAGAGGCTAGCTCCCTCGAGCCCAGCTGTTCCCTCTTCACACGCTCTTGGCCATTGTCATCTCTGTCCTACTCAGAGCCCCTGCTTGTCTCCTGACCCCTAGCCACACCCTGCTTCAAATTCTTGGAGGTCCTAAACTGAATACTGTGACCATCTGGAACGATAGGGTACTTTCTTAGGTGA
Source organism: Herpailurus yagouaroundi (assembly GCF_014898765.1). NCBI lineage: Eukaryota > Metazoa > Chordata > Mammalia > Carnivora > Felidae > Herpailurus > Herpailurus yagouaroundi. The sequence continues at coordinate 3,058,330 of NW_024412419.1, forward strand.
TGCAATGGCTGTGCTTCCAAAATCCCAAAATAACTTATTGCAAAATGAATCATATCCTTGAACCCAAATATCATCTCCAGCTCGGTAAGCCTGCACTTTGCGAGGAGAGAAAATACTTCCTTCTAATTTGAGTCCATGTTTGTTATATATGTTTTTTTTTTTTTTAAACAGTTTACTCAAGCATTAAAAAAAGATCACCTTATTTTGGGAAACATGAAAAATGCTAGGATTATTCACATTGGTTACTATGCATTTTGATCATCTAGTAGTTACACGTTTTAATGATAAATGTTTAAGAATAATTAGGTCATGCTAATGAATAGAATAATGATTAGAATTAGTAAGAAATCTGTAGCAAAACTGTTGTTTTTTTCTTTTTCCTCCCTAGTGGAAAAATGACAAATTTAGCAAGAAAGTGAAGTCACTTCAGGGTGTGTCTCTTATTTCGGTTTCTACTTTCCTCATAAACAGAATTTTGCCTTTGGTAGTATTGCGTTATATTTAAAAATTATAAATGTCATGCTCTGCTGAAGTATTCTGCTTTAAATCCCACATATACGCAGTATGCATTATTTGATATTTCACTTAAGAAATAATGCACTGGGGCATCTGGGCAGCTCAGTCGATTAAGCGTCCCACTTCAGGTCAGGTCGTGATCTCAGCATTCCTGGATTCAAGCCCCATGTCGCGCTCTGGGCTGACAGCTCAGAGCCTGCTTGGGATGCTGTCTCTCCCTCTTTCTCTTTCTGCCCCTTCCCCGCTCATGCTCTCTCTCTCTCTCTCTCTCTCTCTCTCAAAAATACACAAACATTTTTTAAAAAGGAAACAATGCAGCATGACGATATTTTCGTAGCGAGCTACCCACCGTGGAATGTACGTGTGCACACAACGTGAGGTGGCAGAAGGGGCTGGTGCTGATGCTTATGCAGCCTAATGAGTCTGCCAGTCTTGTGAACTACTTTTCATTTTTTACTTCGGCACTTTCAAATGTTACGAAGGAGCAGCAGAGAGGACAGAGAGCCTCGGAGGACAGAGAGTGGGATAAATGAAAAATGCAGACTTAGAAAAAACAACGTATTCTCTTTAGCTCCAGAATTGTTAGAAGACATCATGAATATTGTTTTGTCAACTGGAATTTCAGGGGTAGTGCCTTATTACACGTTCTTAGACTTGAGTGATTAGTTCTAGCAAACCATTGTCCGGATGGATGGCCTGACAGGACAGCAGCGAGTCCCCAATGAATACGAGGTGGCCACGCGAGTGAAGAAGAGGAGAGTTCAAATTATGGCAATTTCTGCAGGGATACATTTCACACTTCATCATTACATGATCAGAAAACACCTTCCACACGTTGTTTTAAAGACACTGAAATCGAATTGCGGTGGAAGAAAATTACTGGCGTTTATGGACCTGTCAGATGTGTTCTTGTGAAGAAGTCTGTCTTCGTTCTGGGAGAGGAAGGGTCGGGGTTTCCAGGAAGGAGCAAGCAATGGTGTTTAGCACCTGTCATCTGGCCCTTTCTTTCTGGGCGATGCCACGCTCCCTTGCGACGTGACGTTACAGCTTTGTCTGGTTAGCTGGGCCTCCCTTGTAGTCTGTTAAACCCTGGAGTACAAGCACAATTTTATACATTGCCTTTTATCCCCGTCACAATATCCAGATACACTGACCAGTCTGCACAGATATTTACTGAATAAATATCAAACAATTGGGAACGCATTTGGGGGGAAACCAACAAGAAACTATACAGACCATTTCAAATGTTTATAAAAATTAACCCAAACTACTTTGCCACCTTCCTTTTGGGGGGGAAATATTCATCCCAGTGGCAACTCATTCTTTCACTGGACCTCTCCTAGGGGACTGACCCAAGGACCCACGTTAATACAGTTACATGCAAGGTCATTTATAGGAATTAGTAAGTCATGACTATGATGCTTCAATCTTCCAGCATCTTGCAGTCTTGGTTTAGCGAATTTCTTAGGGGCTTCGCGAGGTGATACTCCTGTGTTATCAGATGTTTGTTTTTAGTAGCAAGCAGTTCTGGGAAATTACTTTAATTAACTCAACATAAGCACTTACTGCATTAGTGAAACGAGTGCGTTAGAATGATGACTGCCTAGTCCCACGTGTTCGTGTATTTTAAAATTTTATTTACCTTGCCGATGTCTTCATATGTCAAGTAGTTACTCAAAACCTGGGTAATTACCTGAGGCCTGGAGTAAATCTGACATAATTTTGTCGTTTGGTCTTTATCATTGCTCCTGACCAGCTTTCCTGCTTGTGTGAGTTAGTATTTGCAGCGAAGAATCATCCAATGTTTGTTAAGATTTGCAAGGCACAGTCTTAAAACCACGGCCCCTGCTTACATCTGTCTGACCAGGATCTCCTCACTCTTCCACGCTCCTGACTCTTTCACAACCAGACGGTGCCCCAGAGAGTGCTCAGCGGGTCGGGAACCATATGTGATCCCTTGAGAATCTGGGGGCATTAACCACCATGTCCCTTCTTATGTTGGGCCCTGTCCCCTCTTTCTTGGAAAAGTGACCCAACACCTAGTCCGTTCCCAAACCTCGGGCCAAGTGTCTCTCCAGTAGGAATTTTTCCCCTATAAACCCTATAATTTCATCTCCGCTCCTACCAACTTCCCACCCCACAGACATATACCAGGGTTCGTATATAGTAGGTAGTCCGACTAGTTATGAATTTTTCATAATGACCTTCTGATTATATATTTATTCCTTTTGCCACTCACAGCTTTCACTTGTGCCATATTGTATGTTTTTTTTCTGCTCCTAGAGTTACAATGAGGCGGGATCCGTACATTTCTGTGCATTTTTGTTCTGAAACCTTTAAAACTTTAATCTCCACCTGATTTTACCCTATACTTCAGTGCAGGCCTTGCTGTCACCTCTGCGGCTTGGAGAAGAGGGAGGGGTAGTTCACTTTGAGACATCACATCACCTCCCCCTAGCAAAGCCCTCATTTGGAGGAAAGGGGTTGAGATACCTCTTTACTCGGCTGGCCAAATATTTGGGAAGGAAGGAATTCAGATACAGCTCTTGTCCTGTGTGGCCTGGAGAGCGGAGATTTCTGTGTGTCCGACGTGTGGCTTCTTGTAGAGATTGTTAACTTCACCTCGGTCGCATCCACCACCAGTGACTGTCACAGCGATGAAGTTAGGTCACTCGTCGGCCTCCCTCCTGGTACACACTCCCATCTTCTTTACAGAGATGGGGCTTGTATTTGTTGGGCCCTCTATCTTGCCCTCCATCAATCTCCGTGGGTTTTCCTTTGGAAGGAAAAAATAAAAATTCAGGGCCCCCTTCAACACTCTTTGAAGGCTGTGGGGGACAAGAGGAAAGAGAGGGTGACCCCATCTTTTGCTCAGAAACACTTGACAATGATCCTCACGACATGAGCATCTCCGGAAGGTCCCCGTCCTTGTAGACAGTGAGTCACAGGGAGAGAGCCGTCCCCATGTTCCCATCCAGCTGCTACTCCAGGGGCTGTGTGCTCGTATCTCCTGAGACGAGCACTCTGGGTGCTCTTCCTCCAAGAATGAAGAGCGATTCCCTCTGGGCCCTAGTCCTTTGGCTTTAGAGAGAAGGAAGGCAGCCGCACACTCTCCCAGCGCTGGGAGCAGATACTTCCCATTGAGGTCAAAGACCACGGACATCACCCACCCCGGCTGCGCACGGCTTGCACGTGGGGCACTGGCTGGCCAGGCACAGCTCTGCTCCGTGATGTTTAGCTCCGTGTGGCACTCAGAGACATTCGGAGATGTTACTTGGCATCTTTTTTTCCCTCTTTCTTTTGTACCTTTCACACAGCACGTGGACAAGAAAATGCCCACTCGTCATCCTCTTAAAGGCCGAATGGGTGAGCCAACGGATAAACGTGCAGCCAGATATTCCTTCTAACATAGCTTATCTGTACTGCGATTGCCTTTTCCTCAAATTAAGCTATGTCATCTGCAATGTCATGTTTCAGAAGATCTCTGATTCGACACCGGACCTCACGTTGTACGAGAACTAAACAGCCTCAGAGATAGAAGACATGTCTTTCTAATTTGTGGCATATCATCCCGTAGAAGACTGCAAGCTCAGAAAAATAGGACGCGTAGCCTACCTTTCTCCTCCGTTTCTCTTCATTGTTAGGAATAAAGCTAATAGTAACTTTCTCAGCTTATATTTTGAGAAGACATTCAGGGATTTCTTTGGACCCCTTGTGTGAATTCAACTCGATATCCTCATGCTGTGTGGAAGGATTCGAAATTGTAATCATTTATACAGATGATGATGCAGAAATGACATAAAAATGATTGATAGGATTGACTAATATATATCCTGATTTAAAACTTTGATTTCAGCTCAGGTCGTGGTCTCACGGTTCATGAGCCTGAGCTCGAGTTGCGCTCTGTGCTGACAGGGCAGAGCCTGCTTGGGATTCTCTGTCTTCCTCTCTCTCTCTGCCCCTCCCCTGCTCACATTCTCTCTTTCTTTCTCTCTCTCAAGTTTTGTTTTTAAAAAACATTTGTGCTTAAATCTTATAAAATAAACTCTTTGCATCCTGTCATCTCAAGAATGCAATCACTAGTATGGCAATGGATAGTTTGTCACAATTGTCTCACAATTTACCGTGAAAGAACAAATTTATTAATGGCATCAAAAGTAGTCTACTTGTCAGTCCCTTATCAACTTAAAGGTTAGTTGCTTCCAGACTCTCAAAAGACAGGGACGGTGTAATTTCCCTTGCTGTCAGCCCTATTGCCCAGCACAAAGTAAGCACTCAATAAATGTGGGCAGAATTGAAGAGAGGAAAAGAAGCAGGTTGGGTACCAGTACGTACTCTGATGCAGATTTAGAGAGATTGTTCGGAGCGTGAGTAAAAGCACTGACATCCAGCCTGAACTCTTGGTGTTGCCTCTCTTCCGACGAGAACGAACATCACTGCCATTGATTCAATAAGAAGAACGTGACATGAAGTTCACAAGCAGATTTATGATAGGCACGCTCATGACCCAGGTCCAATTATTGCTTCCAAATATCCTAAACTGGACTGGAAGAGACTGCCGTGCACCTATGACTGGGGAGATGGGCCATGCGAGCTTAGGCTGGAAAACAATTAGTTCAGCTGATAGGTTTCCGGTAAGAGCGCCAATGGGAGTGAGAACCTCAGATCTGCATTGTCATAGAGGATGTGGTGACAGGTCGTCCGGAACACAAACTTTACTCTGCTGTACATGAAATTAGTATAATGGTCTGGTGCATTACATAAAAATGAAGCTAATTCTTACCAATGGGGAACCAGAATTGGTTAATGAGTTGGCCTTTGTCTTCAAGCGACAGAAAACACCACGTAGTGTGGCTTCAATAAAAATAAGCTTGTATTTCCCACAAAGTGAGGGTTCTGGAGGTATGGAGACAGCTCCCGGCTTTGAGATTTCATGTCTTTTCAATTCTCTTAACCCTCTCTGTTGCAAACAGAAGATGCTGTAGGTGATGCTGATGCCCTGTTAATATCCAACTCCGGGAGAAGAGAAGGGGGAGGAAAAGATTTGTCTGTTGCGTTGGTCTAGTTAGGAAATCAAAGCTCTGTGACCCTGTCTCCATCACTACCACTGAATATCCCCTTATATAGGCATGGCTAGGCACAGAGAGGGAGCTGAGGGAATGGAATGTGCATCAGCTTTCACGGGCTCTACGTCTGGGACATCAGAAACAAGGGGGCTGGGATGCCGATAGGGCACCGAGAACATGGTCCAGTTTGATCATCAGAGAAGGGGATAGAAGTGAGCGTTGTTATTCATTACACATAGTTTTAATTTTGCAGGATTCTATTTGTCTGAAGAGACGTACTAGAATACTCTCCCAAATGCTAGTGTAGTGAGCAAACAAATTTTAACTATGCTTATTAAATATGCACGAAATGAAGAGACATTAGATAGAATAAAAGAGTTCAAAGAAAGAGAAGTTTGGACTGAAGCTAACAGCGTCCTTCAAGCCTCATGCGATCCACTGATCTGGAGTCTGCAGGTGGGTTTCGTTTCTTCTCCTGGGCCTTCCCTTCCTCTTCTTTCGTCCTCAAGGGAGATCATTCTTTGTGCGAATCGTAGCAACACCTTACAGTATGGTTGTGTTTTTATTATTGCAGAACACATGACATTCTGCACAATTTATGTTTAGCTTCCTTTCTTCCAAACAGGGAGCGGATTCATAATTGACCGTGCACGTGACTCGGTACACACAGGATGCCATCATTATTTAAGTGAATGAATGAATGAATGATTCTTGAATGATTGAGTGAGCAAGAGTAGAACGAACCCTGCTCATTGAAATCTTCTGCCTCCAGTTGATCCAGAAGATTTGGTCACACACCATTGACACACAAATGGCAACCATCTTCTAGGAGCAGAGAGTGACTGATGAGCTCACAGTTGTTTGTTTCTAGGGACATGGCCGCTATTTTATCGCACTGGTCATTCTCCACATTGGGATCTCACATAAACCTTCCTGAGGCCCTGCATGATGAAACACACACCTTGTTTTTGTTTCCTGACTTTACAAAAATACACATTTAAGACATTTTTTTAGTCCTTATTTATTTTTGAGAGAGAGAGAGAGAGAGACAGAGCATGAGCAGGGGAGGGGCAGAGAGAGAGGGAGACACAGAATCCGAAACAGGCTCCAGGCTCCAAGCTGTCGGCACAGAGCCCGATGTGGGGCTTGAGTCCATGAACTATGACATCATGGCCTGAGCCGGTGATGGATACTTAGCCACCCAGGCACCCCACAAAAATACACATTTTTAATCGGTGTGCCCTACTCTGATATTTCTCTCACAAATGCAATTAAGAGAGAATAATCTCTCTGGGTTTTAGAGGAGGAAGGCTCTCCATAGGAAGAGAGAGAAACAATTCAGACGTAAAAACGGTTCCCTACACCAAACCAAACTGCCACGCAATTGCTGTGTAGACCAAATCCAAGGTAACCAAGTGTGAACCTGTCTGAGATACACACGGACAAATCTGTTGGCAAGACAGAAGTCGGCGGATTTCTGTAGAGCGCCATTTGCTCTCTGACAGGCCCACGTCGAAGTGTGAAAAATATCTCGTGAGACGTGACTTAGGGTGAGAAAAGTTACACCTCAGTCTCATTAGTCTGAGAGGTAGTTAGGCCTTCAATCACCCACCTACAGGGTACACGACGTGGTCAGGAAGATAATTAGGATAATTCTCAGTCAACTTTCCTGCCTTAAAAATGCCCAAGGAAGTCATTTGGTCCCCATTTATCTATCTTTCTAATTTCTTTTTCCCCATAAGATAAGTGTGACAAGACGGACTAATGAACAGGAGAAACCGAGAACCATTTACTGCCTCTAGCCTCGGGACTGATGTAAGAAATGAGAAATCAACTTTGCTTAAAACTTAATAAAATTATCTAAACAGTCTCAGATCTTTTCTGCAACTATGGAAATTCTAAGCAGATCAGTATATGCCTTACGCTGGCACAATACTGAAGGGGGAAGAAAACGTTCGGACACAGAAGCCTTGGCCCCTACCTGCGCCTCCGGGATCAACACCAGCGGTAAATAACAGCTTTTTGGGACCTATTTTCCAGCAGGTAATCTTCGTTCACTGTTGCAAGATTATGTAACATATTCTCACTCGTATCTGTGATTTTCCTCCACTTCCCTCTGGAGAGTCTGTGGTTCCTCGTTAGTCCAGGGTGGATGGAAGCTGAAGTCATGCTTGCTCCCCAAAGAAGAATGCTATTACGTCACCAGCACAGTCTGGCGGGCCGTCTGCACCTATAGCTGTCTTCTGTGCCTCCTTTAAGACATTTCTCTTGGGGAGCCTGGGTGGCTCAGTCGGTTGAGCGTCCGACTCCGGCTCAGGTCATGATCTCGCGGTCCGTGGGTTCGAGCCCCGTGTCGGGCTCTGTGCTGACAGCTCAGAGCCTGGAGCCTGCTTCGGATTCTGTGTCTCCCTCTCTCTGACCCTCCCCCATTCATGCTCTGTCTCTCTCTGTCTTAAAAAAATAAATAAACGTTAAAAAAAACCCTTAAAACATTTCTCTTAAACTAGAATCTCCTATGCCCTCAAACCCCATTCGCACATCACTCCCTCCCTTGGAGAAATTGCTTTGTGAACGAGTGAGCGCACGAAAAATGACAGGAAAAGTTACTATTCTGTGTATTCATGGTTATGAAGTCATCGGCATGGATTGACCCCTTACTTTTTGCCAGGCATCGGATATTGGTTACCTCATTTGCTTCCCGTGAAGAGACATGGGAGTGAGGTCGGGCACATACCCCACCCTTCATAGGTGGAAGACGGAGGCGTAGAAAATAGAATTGAACTGCTAGCTAGAAAAAGGCAGAACTGGGTTTTCTCCCCTATCTGTGCCCAAGGCGTCTCCAATCCAAAGTCAATTCTAAATACAGAAATTTATGATACAATTTTTCTTATAGGAATGTGCATAACCTAAATATAGCACATATTAGGGCTTGCCACCCTACCATTTCCCACAGCTACTTAGGCTAAAAAAACCTGCCTCTGAGTTTCAGGCTGCTCACTCCTATTTCACGCCTGGAGGGACTAGGAGTTTCATTGGCTAGGTCTTTCAGTTTTCTAGAACGATGTGCGGCTTTATGGTTAGGCTGAGGGGGCAGTACCCTCGCCTGGGCAGAGCTGAGGAAGCCGGGGTCCCTCTGCTCCTTGGGAAAGAGCCCTCATGCGGCCGCGGCCACAGGACCCGGAGGGGACAGCGGCATCAGGACTTGCAAGGACGGTAAGCCTGGGTCTTGCCTCTGGGTTTACTCAGCCCCTTCCCTGACCTTGCAATGGATCTGGAGAGCTCTGATGTTACCTGATCGAGGGGAGGATGTACCAGCCACCCAACTGTGACGGCATAACCCGGACGCTCCTCCAGAAACACTGTTTCCCTGTGAGGCATGGTTTACTCACGTTGGTCTCCAGTATTTGGCCTGGACTGGGTTTTCAGTTTTTCTACTAGTGGACCTCTGGATCTGTGGCCCTCGTTAAAGAAGAAAGGGAAAGGGGGAGGAAAGGAAAGGGAAGGGAAGGGAAGGGAAGG
>NW_024412419.1:3067530-3171432 GCF_014898765.1 Herpailurus yagouaroundi
AGGAAGGAAGGAAGGAAGGAAGGAAGGAAGGAAGGAAGGAAGGAAAAATATTTTCGTTCTTTGCTTTTCCTTATTTTCTGGATGGGCGGCTTTAACTTGCTCTGTGGGAGTGTGGGAGACGATTCTGGGAGGTAATATTCCTTGTGTTCCGTATCCGTGCATGCAGTGGGATGGACCGATTTTTTTTTTTTAGCCGTCAGAATTCTCTGCTGCAACAATGAAACCTCTGTCTGCTTCGAGCAGGAAAGACGTTGGGTGTCAAAACTGCGGGCTCCACGCCGAGCTTCGGAGCAAGGACGCCCACCCCTTCCGCACGCAGCAAAGTGCCTCGCGGTCACGGCTGAAGACGGAATGCCAGAAGTCTCCCTCCTGCAGCCCACAATGCCAGCAGTGTCTATGCCACCTGTGGGTCAGAACCCTGCAGGGGCCTCCCAACAGCCCTGCCTCTAAACCTGAGGCTTCTGGGTCTGCTGATCAGACGAGGTAGAAACTTCCCAATATGATTCCCAGGAGCAGCTGTCCCATTCTGTAGCTGATGGGCTTGGGATATTTTATTATTATTATTATTATTATTATTATTATTATTATTATTTTTACTTTTGTCTGCCCAGGAGCTCCGATCATTATTCAGATTTGGAACGTTACAAGGGGGGCCCTCGACGCGCTCTGCAGTAACAGAAATAGTCCTGGATTTGTAAGCAAAATGACGAGCAAAGTCTGGTCTCCAGCCCAAGATTCCTGGGAAGTGTTGCATTTTTCAAAGCAAAAGATCTGTGAGAGATTCAAATGGGAACAAGGACCCGGGTAGCAATCACCTCGGAGCATTAGCTACTGTACTTTGCACAAAGCTGGAAACGCAGGCTTCAACCACGGTGAGGACCAGCCGGCCGTGAAGGCACCTGCAGGAATCTGGGACACCTGAGCCATGTTCTGGTTTCCTGCCCTCAGGACCTTCCCTCCGCGACGTCCCCACTCGGGGACGCGCGTGAATTGGACCCATGACTGAGGGACGAAGGCATGTTTTAGCAGGCAGTCAAGTGACAAAGTAAAAGGAATTGATTCTCTGCCGCAGATCTCTGAGACGTGACAATTCTCTTTCAGGCAAACTTTCTCTGAGTGTGTCAATGGGAGAAGCTCGTGTCCCTCAGTCCTTCTCTCTCCCCTTCCGTCGCTGCGCGGACACCCTGATGAACTCCCAGGGAACAAAACATCAGCTCTACGGTCCTCTGATACAAGGAAGAGTTGACAGAAAGCACATTCACACCGGGGTCCCGTTTTTACTGTACTTTCCCCCCACAATTGCGAAAACAGTGACAAAGGTAAGAAGAGTTGGAAAACACAAAAATGGGTTAGAAACAGTAATACAAGTCAGGGAGAAAAAGAGAAATGGCACGCAGATCTCTTCACCTAAGACAATCAACGTTTTTTTTTTTATTTTTTTTTATTTTTTAATTTTTTTTTTTTATTTATATATGAAATTTATTGTCAAATTGGTTTCCATACAACACCCAGTGCGACACTTCTCTAAAGAAGACATCCGGATGGCCAACAGGCACATGAAAAGATGTTCAGCGTTGCTCCTTATCAGGGAAATACAAATCAAAACCACACTCAGGTATCACCTCACGCCAGTCAGAGTGGCCAAAATGAACAAATCAGGAGACTATAGATGCTGGAGAGGATGTGGAGAAACGGGAACCCTCTTGCACTGTTGGTGGGAATGCAAATTGGTGCAGCCACTCTGGAAAGCAGTGTGGAGGTTCCTCAGAAAATTAAAAATAGACCTACCCTATGACCCAGCAATAGCACTGCTAGGAATTTACCCAAGGGACACAGGAGTACTGATGCATAGGGGCACTTGTACCCCAATGTTCATAGCAGCACTCTCAACAATAGCCAAATTATGGAAAGACAATCAACGTTTTGACAAATGTCTCTCTTTTTTTTGTTGTGTACGAGCATATACGTATGCGGTGACGTACTGTGTAATTAGCGTTAGGACAGCTATTTGCCACCTCAGGAAATATTTTTCATCGACATTCTGAGAAGGTCCATTATTTATTTCTAGAGATGTACTACAGAGAATGCAGCCACATACATTGCGCCTTCCGGAGGTTTCCGGTTTGGGATAACATGCGCGTAATTTCTAAGTGTTTGCACGGAAATCGCTTCTTTAGCAGTGGATTTGCTGGAGGAAAGACGTGGATATTTAAAAAATTCCTGGTAATTATTGTCAAATAAGATTCAGAAAAAGATGCGACAGAGACAACATATCCCAAATGCTGGCAACCTGAACATCAGGGTGGTGTCATTTACTTGAAACTAACTAAATAAAGGAACACATTACGTTGTATCAATTTGTATTGATATGCTCACTACCAAGGTTTTTAATGTTTATTTTCAAACACTACTGACTTATTTCTCAATCATCATTTTATCATTCTGTTGCGTTTTATTTATCTGCTTATATTCATCATATATTGACTTTATAATTTTGACCTATTAATTCACTGCTTACAGTTGTAGCAATTTCTTTCCCAGTTGATTTGGAAACCTGAATTTTATTTTTGGAACTATTATAACTTCTGCCATCTCCTCTTGATTTTAGACTTTGCAAGTCTTGCTCTACTCATACACATTCAAAAGAAACAGGTGACGTGTTATATACGCGTGCGTGTATACCCGCACACATTTTAAAAGCACAATATTGAGACAAACAACTCTACGCGCTTCTCCACAGCTTAAGAAATAGAGCAACATTGGCATCACCACCTGCTCCCATCCGTCACCTTGCCCCCCTAGGGTGGACACTAAGACCAATTTTCTGCTTGGGAATTCCCTTGATATTATATTGGTTAAAAAATGCCTCTATCTTGGGGCACCTGGGTGGCTCCATCGGTTAAACATCCAACTCTTGGTTTCAGCTCAGCTCACAATCTCATGGCTTTGTGGGTTTGAGCCCCAAGTCAGGCTCTGCGCCACACTGTGGAGCCTGCTCGGGATTCTCTCTCCCGTTCTCTCTGCCTCTATTCCTCTCGTGCTGCCTCTGTCTCTCTCAAAATAAATAGACAGACCTTAAAAATGACTGCATCTCAAAATAATCTATTATTTGATTTTGCCAGTTAAAAATATATATGTGAGTACCACATGCACGGTGTGGCAGGACTTTCTTTTTCAATCACCACGATACCTTTCAGTTTCAGTTATGTTCATGTGGATAGCTGTGGTGTGTTTATTTTCAGTCCCAGATATATTACTTGGTGCCTGTGTAGCACGGTTTAATGATATCTTCTACTGCGGATGAATATTTAATATTCTTCCAATATTTTTCTGCTACAAAGCACACTCCTATAAACATGTATCAGTCAAGGTCCGGTCAGGAGAACTGTGAGTTTTTTTTTTAAGTTATTTATTTCTTTATTTTGAGAGAGCCAGAGAACAAGAATGGGGGAGGGGCAGAGAGAAGGAGACAGATATTCCCAAGCAGGCTCCATGCTGTCAGCGCAGAGCCCGACGTGGGACTCGAGCTCATGAACTGTGAGATCGTGACCTGAGCCAAAATCAAGAGTCAGACGCTTAACTGACGGAGCCCCCAGGTGCCCTGAGAACTGCAAAAATTTAATTGAAGAGTCGCGAACCAGTAAGGTGGTCTTCATCTCAAGCATGCCTGCAAGGGGGTGGCTGGAGGGAGGGAGGAAAGGAGAACAGGCCGAGACCCTGCCGTCCTGGAGGAGGCACTGCGATCACGGAAGCCACCGCAGGATGCGCGTAGGGCTGGCCCAATGGCGGGGGTGTTTACGGAGGGTTTGGGCCACAGCTGGCCACGGGGGCCACAGAGGTGGATGCCACCGGGCGTCTTGCACGCTGACCCCTGGAGGCAGTAAAAACAGCACCCCAGAACCAGGAAAGGAAGCCTTTCCTGGTACAGTTGTGCAATGACTTTCCAGCGGTGTCCACGGACAGAACCCAGCTTAGAGCCAGGCGGCAAAGGAGATCTCAGGGCAGGGCCCGTCCCTGGGAGCACGCAGCGGGGCCAAGAAGTGTGGCTTTGGAGTCGTCGTGTGGCAGTGACCCACTGTGGACCCAAACCTGCTCGTGCTCCTCGTCTAGTGTTCAGGAGCCAGCATTTGCCAGAATTTGCCAGGGCACCCGCCCCGCAGGGGAAACGCTCTGCCAGTGCCTGCACACATGTTATCATTTTTTAAGAAATGCCAATGACTTTCCAAAATTAGCATTTGATAACTAGTAGACATGGCATGCAATCTCTTTGTGGTTTTAATTTTCCTTTTCACAATTACTGAGAAGGTGGAATCTATTTGCTTAGTTTTCTGGACGTTCCTACTTTCCTTTCTGTGCAATGATGCCTCGTTTCGTTCGCTGCCTTCCTCTGCTTGGTGTGTGTGCACGTGCTCCTTACTGGTTTGTTTGTTTTGGTTTTTAGATGTTTATTTATTTTTGAGAGACAGAGTGTGAGTGGGGGAGGGGCATATATATATATAGAGAGAGACACAGAATCCCAAGCAGGCTCCGGGCTCCGAGCTGTCAGCACAAAATCCGAAACGGGGCTCGAACTCCCCAGCTGCGAGGTCATGACCTGAGCCAAAGTCAGACACTTAGCCGACTGAACCACCCAGACGCCCCTCTCAGTTTTTTATATATTAGAAAGATTAACCATTTTTAGTTGTATGCTTTGCAAATATCTTCTCCCAGTGGTCAATGTCTTTATGGTGGCTAGTTGAATAAAATGTATTTATCTTAATATAATTTTAATGTTAACACTTACTTATTTTCTTTAAGGACTGGGTATCATAGACTTAATTCCTTTTCAGGGACATGAAAAGTTTCTGCCACTTTCCTTATAACGTTTTTTAAATTTGGCTTTGCTTTCGATTCTGTAATCCATGTGGGATTACTTTTGGGGGCTAATCATGTGGAATCAGTATCAATTTAGCTTTTTCTTCAACAATATGGATCGGGGTTGTCCTGACACCATTGGTTGGAGATTTCTTCCGTATTAGACTTATCGGCGCTAAAACTGGTTTCCCTAAGTCTGAGGGGCACACAACACCCTAAATACATCGTGTAATAAGTCATGACATCAGGGAAGGGGCTTTGCTCCACCTGGCCCTTCCACAGCAATAAATGGGCAGGTTTTGCAAATCCTCCATAATTGGGAAATGCATTTGTGAAGTTCCACGAAAAATTTAATTGATTCTTCAGGCAGTGTTTGCAAGAACCGATATTTTTACAACCCATGAGTATGCACATTTTTCCATTTATTTAGCCTCGTTTAATGACCTTTAGCAAAGGCTTACAGTTGTGCCCAGAAAGGTTTGGAATCTCTACTGATAGCTTTCTTGCTGGTCTCTGTGTGTTTGTTCATATTTTGTAAACAGTATTTTATTTTCTTTTATTTTATAAGAAGTATTTTAAAATTTGTGTTTCCCAAATCCTGTCGTCAATGTATAGAAATGTAGCTGAGTTTTTTTTTTTAATGTTTATTTATTTATTTTTGAGACAGAGAGAGAGGCAGAGAGAGAAGGGGAGAGAGAGAGCAGGGGAGGGGCAGAGGGAGAGAGAGAATCCCAAGCAGGCTCCACGCTGTCAGTGCAGAGCCTGATGCGGGGCTTGATCCCACGACCCTGGGATCATGACCTGAGCCGAAATCAGGAGTCGGACTCTCCCCCAGGGGCCCCCGTAGCGAAGTTTTAATAGGATTTTGTATCTAATCCCCTTGTGGTGTGAGACCTAAAAGTGTGGCCCAGTATTATGTGCTGCCTTGACATCCGGGAAAACCAGGCAGGCCTGCAGGTTGCCCCCTTGACTTTATTTCCAGAACATAAGGAGGGAGCAGAAGACAAGCTGACCCCCCGACACCCCTCCACCCCAGGTGGGAGATGTGTGATGTTCCCCAGGCTCTCCCGGCTGCCCAAGAACAGAGGAAAGGGGGAAAAACAAAGGTTTAACTGATAGAGGTCACAGTCCTGTAGGAACTGAGTCTCCATCACCCTCCGCAGTGATGTGGGAACAAAGGCAGAAGGAAATGGCAGGTGGAACTCAATGTCCCTACGCCTGCAGCCCATTGGCAAACACTGGAGGTGGTGTCTCAATGCTGATGCTTCACTAGAGGGAAAACCACCTTAGCCTGACAGTAGCCAGGCCTCCAGGATCCTGGGCAGGGGGGGGGGCTCACCTCTTCCCAACTCCCAAGTATGTAACTGGTCTCTCCTCATGGTGCCCTGGGCGGCTCTTTCTGCCCACGGTCCTGTCCCTGTGCTTTAAGAAAACCACCTTTTTGCACCAAAGACATCTTCAAGAACTCTCCCTTGGTTGTTGGCTCCGGACCCCGCAAACCCCACTGTCACCCCAAACACCTCATCATAATACCCCCTAGGCAAACCACCTCCTTATCAAGGGAGCCAGGCAGTTCCCGCTTATCCAAGAGTGTGGGCCTGCAAGACCACTGATTTGTTCAAATAAGCCAGCCACGTGCAGCCAGGGGACCCAGTGACCCCTTCCCCTCCTGATATTACAAAGCCCGCCCCCTGCAGCCCCTGGGGGTTCAGCCTGTTGGCAAGGGCAGCCCCTGTGGGGCCGTGTCCCACCCTGTGACCAGCAGAATTGCCAATTTCACCCTCCCAGTGCCACGGGTCACGTCCTGGGCACGAGCCCCACCAGCCTGGGGCAGGTGTCTCTCCAGCCCCTCCAAAGGGGAGGGCAGGAGATGGTGAAAAACCACCTTGCCCAGCCTACTTTTAGATTCTAACACTTTTAGTAGAAAGTTTCTACTAGTCCTAGTCTCCGAGCAGGTGCCTGGGGTGAACCGTAACTATGTTGAAAATGTTATCAATTCAGCTCCTCCAGTCCTAAGGTTGCCCACAGCCTGGGGGCTTGTTGCCTGCAACCGGCAGTAAACAGATTTTTAAAACTCAGTGTGCTGTACAAATGTAACCATTTTAAAAAAAGAATGTAACAGAAGCTTTAGGCAGCCTGATTTAGACAATGGGATCATCGGCCAGTGGTGACCTTTTTACTTCTTCCAAACTTTGTAAACTTTAAGCCCTGGGTTTTCCTTTGAAGTATTGCAGGGGCAGGGTCTCCGGTCTCTTTGACTTTTTCCGTTCAGTTTCTAGTGAATTGCGCGTAGCATTTCGGGATGGAGACACTTCCCTTGTCTTCTAGTTTGCCACAAGGGTTTCTTGCGAATCCCTGCAGAGTCTGCTAAATTACTTTTGGGATACATTGAGATGATCACAGAGTAGTTAACTTTTATGAACTCATAAAAAATATGAGTGGTGATCCACACACACACACACACGCACACACACACACACACACACACACACTCTCTCCCGATGTCCGACTCAATGTGAACCTGCTGGAGACAGGCCAGCTGGAGAAGCGGTTCATTTCTCGATTTTATCCGCTGATATTTTCAAAGGTTTTCAAATGAGTTTCATTTAACAATGGTTTCCTTCTTATTCTTTCTTTTTCTGGATCTAATATCCAGGATTAAAATAAACCATAAAACGAATCAAGCGGGATCCCCCCTTTTCCTATTCTCTGGAAGTGTTTACACAAGAATGGGCCGTCCGTTTTTCCTTCTGAGACTTCAATACTTTTTCTGAAGTGTACTTATTTGTTTTGAGGGAGAGAGGGAGCGTGAGCAGGGGAGGGAAGAGAGAGTGAGAGGGAGAGAGAGAGAATCCCAAGCAGGCTCTGCACTGTCAGCACAGAGCCCAACGTGGGGCTTGAACCCACGAACCATGAGATCATGACCCGAGCCGAAATCAAGAGTGGGATCCTTAACCGACTGAGCCACTCAGGTACTCCTACTTGTGAGGTTTGAGTTTTAATTTCGTTTTTTGACTCCATTTCGTTGCTGGTTATGATGTGGGAACAAAGGTAGAAGGAAATGGCAGATAAAGTTAAATTTCCTTAAAACCTGCAGCCCATTGACAGATACTTGAGGCAGCAGAGTTTCTCCAGAACTCTCCTCTGTCTTAATGCTCATGCTTTGCTGAGGGAAACAAACCTTAGCTTGACAATAGCCAGGCCTCCAGGAACTTGGGAGTCCTCTTTAGCATATGAAAATCTCACTGGAAACTTCCCCTGGACTTGATCTCTCCCAACCCCATAGCATATAACCCGTCTCTCCTCGTGGTCCCAGGGCAGCTCTTCCTGCCCACAGGTCCTGTCCCCGTGCTTTAATAAAACCACCTTTTTGCACCAAAGAATGTCTTCGAGAACTCTTTTCTGGCCGTGGGCTCTGGACCCCACGAACCGCACGATCACCCCAAAACTCTCATCAGTTATAACACCATTCAGAACGTCACTATATGCTTGCTTGGTATTTTCATCAAGAAAGTGAGAAAAGGAAAAAGAAAAAAAAAAAAAAACTACAGAATCGCAAATTGTATACAATACTAGGGTTTTCCAGAGACCAACCTGTGACCTAAAACCACCGAAGAGAAATAGTGCTCCTCTATCCGAATCTCTCACGCTGAGGTGATTGCTGCCTGAGGCAGAGTGGCACCTGTGCCGAGGAACTTTCTTTTCTGTCTGTCTCCAAGCAAGCTGTCCCCGGGCACCCTCTTGTCATCCTGGGACCACCTTGGAGTCAGGTAGCGTTGACTGGTATCCTTTACATTTGTGGTTTTCACTGCAGTTTTTTGATGTTTGACTGCTGATAGCTTTTAAAATATCATCTCTCGGGGCGCCTGGGTGGCGCAGTCGGTTAAGCGTCCGACTTCAGCCAGGTCACGATCTCGCGGTCCGTGAGTTCGAGCCCCACGTCAGGCTCTGGGCTGATGGCTCGGAGCCTGGAGCCTGTTTCTGATTCTGTGTCTCCCTCTCTCTCTGCCCCTCCCCCCGTTCATGCTCTGTCTCTCTCTGTCCCAAAAATAAATAAACGTGGTAAAATATCATCTCTCCCTCTCCCCTTATGTTCCACATCTGGAAAACTGGATCAGAATACTCACGTGCTCCTTCGAGGCAGAAAATTCAAACCATGCAAGCGTCTGCCCACATGGGAAGCCTCTCCTGGGCCCCCCTCCGCCCACAATTAACGCCCCCCCCCCAACCGGGCTTCTTTCCTGCTTGCCTCAGAAAGCTTCATTTGTGAGTAGCAAACTTTCTTTACAGTGTCCGCCTTTAACCCAAACTTCAGGTGGGGGGGGGGGGTTCCTCTTTCTGCACAGTGGCTACAACAGAATGGAAGTGTCCAGTCTAATTTTTTTTTAAATTTTTTTTTCAACGTTTATTTATTTTTGGGACAGAGACAGACAGAGCATGAACGGGCGAGGGGCAGAGAGAGAGGGAGACACAGAATTGGAAACAGGCTCCAGGCTCTGAGCCATCAGCCCAGAGCCCAACGCGGGGCTCGAACTCCCGGACCGCGAGATCATGACCTGGCTGAAGTCGGACGCTTAACCAACTGCGCCACCCAGGCGCCCCATGTCCAGTCTAATTTTAAGCGCCTGTTCATTGAAGAAGTTGCTTAACCGAGCGTGCTCCAAAGCGGCTGGGCCATTTGCGTTCCATAAAATCATGTTACGTCCCACGGTGCTAACCTAGGAGGGTTCTGATTTCTCCTTGTCAACAGTTATTACTGTCTGTCTTCTTGATTGTAGCTCCTCTGTTGGGAATTTGAAGGTATCACATTGTGTTGTTGTCGTTGTTTTACCTTGTCCCACGTGGAGGGCTGAAGGGGGCTGGAGTTGGGGATTTACCTTCCCCAGGGCGGTCAGGCTAGGTTAGGTCTGGTGACCTAGTTTCCGCTGAGGGCTGGCCTTGGGAGGGACACGGGGCTCTGGCCAATTTCAGAATGGTTCCTTTTCCCTCCCCAGTGGGATTTTTCTGCAATATTTATTTTGGGTACCAGTGGAGCCCCTGGAGATGAGTCTCATAGGGCATGGTGGCGGGTGGCTATGACTGCGTCCCTCTGGAGCTCTGATCTCTCAGAGTGGTTTACACCGAGCCCCCAGCAACGACCTCGATCACAGGGAAGCTTCCCCACCCCCCACCCCGGCCTGGGCTGGTTCTCAAGGCCATGTCCACTGTTGGTCTGTGCCCAGGTGAGCCCTGGCTTTTCCCAGTCCAGTCGGTCTCTTCAGTGTTGGGGCAGTGTTTGCCTTCCGTCCCCACCCCCGTCGATTCCAGATCCGAAAAAAATTGCTGATGTTTCCACCCGTTCCCCCTTTTACTTGCTAGAATGGAACAGCTGTCCCCGAGCTCCCGAAGCTCCGAACTGGAAACTGCAAGGGTCTCACTCTCCCCTATCGGCTAACGATGGCTAACGATGCCGGACTCCTTAGCAGGTGTTGGCGAACCGTCTATACATCTTCGGTGACATTTCCACTGAAATCTTTTGCCCGTTTTTCTCAGTTGTGTTTTTCTTATTCGTAAGTTGGAAGAGTTCTTTTTGGTTTTCTGGATGCAAGTCTTTGGTCAGCTAGCGGGTCCAAGGATTTGCTCTTTGGCTGTCATTTCATCGTCTAAAATGCCGCCTTCTGAAATACAAGCATGTGTTCTGAGGAGGCCGGCTTCCTCCGCCTTCTTCCCTCCCGGACCGTGCTGTTGGCTTCCTGCCTACGAACTTGGCCTGGCCGCCAGAGATTCTTGTATGTTTTCTTCTAGATGTCGATGGCCTAAGCTCTTCTATTTAAGTCTATGACTTCTTCGAAGTCGGGGTGGCGAATCGGCACGCTAGGAGTCTGATTTCATTAGTAACGTGTGCTTTCGTGGTGGTGAAAACACCTGCCACGAAATGTACGATCCTTACCAGTTTTAGGCTCAGTTCGGTAGCGTTACCTGCGTGCATTCACGTTGCTGTGGAACTGTTTTCTCCAGGTTTTTTTCGTCTTGCAAACTCTACACCTCCCCGTTAAACAGCTGCCCCAGCTCCTGCAACGCCCATTCTTTCCCCGGGTTCTGTAGATCTGAGTACGTTAGACGCCTCGTAGAGTGGAAACATAGAACACTTGTCTTTCTGTGACTGGCTTACTCACTCATCGTAATGTTCTCACGGAGCAACCATCCACGTGTGCCCGGATTTCCTTCTTGTTTAAAGCTGAATAATAGTCCGTTGTGTGTATAGATCGCTTTATGCTTAGAGGGCCTCATTCCATCACTTAATTAATTTTCACACTTAATACATAATTATCCCCGCACAATCCGTTGAAAAGGGACGATTCTTTCTCCGCGGGGTCGTGTTCACACCTTGCAGAAAATCACTTGGGAAGAAGTGGAAAGGTTTATTTTCCATTCCGTTCCATTGACCTGTATCACCAAGCCTCGATGCTTGTCCCACCTCGTGACGAGGTCACACTTGCATGGTCCATTTTTATGCAGAACGTTGTGATAGGATCCTGCAGAGAACAGGGCTTCTGATTTTGTTTCTTTGCCTGTTTGCCTAGGAAAGCCAGAAAGAAATATGGCCCAAGGCCACCTGGAATCAGCAGATGCTCTCAGGAGAAATTCTGGTCCTGGACTCAGCCTTCTGGCTGGTTCTGCTTTCTGGTAGTTCCTCTTATTTCAACACCTGTTCAGCTATATTATTAAAGCAATACTCTTGTCTTTCACCACCGTTTCACGTATGGGATCAGTTTCTCTACATATCTTCATCTGCCAGATACCAACACCAAACTCTCTTAATACTTAAGCCTCCATAATATATATTTGGGTTATACTGTGAAAAAAATGTAAATGTATTTTTTTTCCTGCAATTGTAACCAACAGTATATTATAGACTTAATTTACTGTTTTTCAGTATTTCACTAAAGATGCATTTTGGTTCCTTTTTGAGGTCCCTTCAGAGCTATTCTAACAGTGTTTTGGGGAAAAGCATATCAGGCTGTGCCATTGCCTTGTCCTGTGTGCCTCATGGGTACATCCATACTCTGCCTTTTCCCCAGTATAGAATTTGTTCAGGTTCTCGGTCTCACTCAGCTTTGCAACCTTGACAGAGATCTCTGTCTGGCTCACATTGTCGTTTTCAGCATTGAACCAGAACTGCATCTAAGGTAGCTATCAAGCTCGGACTGATCACAGCACAAAAGCCTTCCTAAAAGTAGTGCCATGTGACTGAGTTCCGAAGGACGTGTAGCTGGCCCTGTGTGCAAGTGAGGCAGACGGAGGCACGCGTTGGAAAAACACCACCCAGGACCCTCAGGCGTCAGGTGTAAGGAGGCAGGGAGGGATAGCAGAACGTGTAGAAAAGTGGGTCTTTGTGGACGTTGAGGTCGTGCTGAGAAGTTTAGGCTCGTCTGAGGCCAGGGAGCTGTATCCATGAACTTTAAACCTATAAACGGAATGGTCGTATTTGCATTTTAAAATATCATTTTACCCACGGTATCACGAATGAATTAGAAAGACACAAGGCTGAAGACAGATAATTTTCACAGCCGTTTCCATATTTCAGACACGACGCTTAATGCATTTCATATTTTAATTGAATAAAGTGATACAAAAATTCTTGCAGTGAGAGTCAGATCATTGCTACTATTTTCAAAACTCCCCACGTTTGGTGCCGACCACAGAGTTCTGAAGAGCTTTTGCTCTGGACAAATTGTCACGTTACCACATCTCCAGTGGCACAGGCGACATTTCCCAGCAACTGTGAACCAGATTGAGTCCAATTGCAATTTTAAGTGTGAGGCAAATCAAAGATTTTTATCCTGACAGCAAGGTTAAAGCGTCACCACCCTGTGTAAACAAATGATCATAGTGTCTGAGCACGCGGCCACTCCTGGGTGTTTTCATATATGACAGAAATGCGTATCTTCGGTGACGGTATTTTCGTTGAGAGTGACTTTGGCCAATCTCCATTCCAGAAGACAAAGAAAATAAACAAAAAAACAATGAGTATTTAAGAGAACTTTTGAAAGTCTTGGTGCCCTTAGATTTTAGAGATGACAAAAATGAGGCCCCAGGTCAGACAGCCTTCTGGGAGTCACAAGGGAGCAGAAGGCTGCCACTAGGAGATTAGCCATTAGCTCCAGAGTGACCGCATGTCTTTTTTTTAATGTCTATTTATTTATTTTGCGGGAAGGGAGAGGAGGGACAGGGAGAGAGCGGATCCCAAGCAGGCGCCACACTCAGCATGGAGCCCGACGGGGGGCTCCACATCACGACCCTAGCTGAAATCAAGTAGGAAGCTTAACTGACTGAGCTGCCCAGGGACTGCTACGGTGGTTGCGTTTCAAAGGAGTCCAAGCTTCCCTGCTCACTGAACATGCTACAAGGGTAAGTTACTTTTCCTCTCTGAGCGTGGATTTCTACCCAGGCATAAGGGGTGTAACAACACCTGTCTCGTGGGGCCATTGTGGGATTCAGTAAACTGTTGTGGCAAGCTCTTAAAACACAGTCTGACACCTGGTTGCTGCTAAATGCATGGTTACTATTGTAGCCTTAAAACATAGCAACAAACTTTTAATTTGAAATGTGAACCGCGCTTGACCTACATCAAGGGTCTGCTCGTGCGGCTATCCCGCCAGTCTCGCTCGGTCCTTGAGGCCGCTTTGATTTGTGTCACACATTGATTTTCTCCTTTCTGCATTAACTAAGATGATCACAGCCAGAGTAGAATTTATATGTAAATTTCACTTTAATAAAATATGGCAAAGTTATCTGGTAAAAATGTATTCTTACGTGAACTATACACCTGTGGCCAGGATCAGTAAAATACTTCATCTCTGCCTCCCTTCAGGTAAACTATCCTTTACGCGGTTTGCACATCGTATAGTCCTAAAATCCTGTGTTGTGAAGTACTTTTGGAAAACATATTTGGAAAAGTTTGTTACTATGGAATCTAAAAGGATCATGTTTTCATTTTTCTCTACTCATCTCCAACCCCATCTGCACCCTTTGCGTGCTTCTAGAAAAAATTCATTCGTCCGTCCATCTGTCCATCTATCCATCCATCCATCCATCTGTCTGTCCAACCATCTGTCCGTCCGTCCGTCCATCTGTCCGTCCGTCCGTCCATCCATCCATTATCCATCCTTCCAGCAATTATTAAGTGAGGACACAATACACAGCTGTCAAGCTCCATGATAGGCAGTGGGAATACAAACTAGAAACACAAAACAATTCCACCTTGTTCAGGAGAGAAAAAGAGAGGTATAACCCTGAAATGTTAATATATTGATGCATGTTGTTTTTATAGATATTAAATCTCTGGAGTATGGAACTTTATAAATGAAGCCGACTTTGATCTGAGCAAAACAGGTGAGCACTCACTAGGTAACCCTAGCAACAGGATGGTGGGGGGAGAACGAAGTGGAAACAAGGAACTCATGGCCACCTGATGTATTTGAAGACCACCGGAAGATTTCAAATGGTGTCCACCTCTGGTGTCCACTTCTAAGGGGCCCCGTGTGTCTGGATCAGCAGACTTATTTATCCAGGGAGCTAGTGAAGGTACTTTACTGAAGACTAACCTTTTCAGATTTGTATTTTGTAAAACAAAAGCAAAACCAAAAACAAAACCCCAAAAAGAAATTTAAAAACCCCACAAATGTTCACATTGTTTTGACCAGGGGCCATCACTACACCTATGGTCAACACTGAGTTCCTTGTGAACTGTATTCAGTTCCATGAATGCCACATACCAATTGTACTGGAAATGCAAAATAAAGTGTGTTTTCTCCTAGTGCTAAAATGAAATGTATAGCTATTTTCACAAATCAGTAGTAGTTTTCTTTGATGAGTAAAGAATCAAGCTCATTCCATCACTCTTAAGAGCATGTTTGAAAATATGTATATTCTAAAATGTATACATTTCTTTTTTTTTTTTCTTTTTTTTTTTTTTTTTAATTTTTTTTTTTTAAATGTTTTTTTTTTTTTGGGACAGAGAGAGACAGAGCATGAACGGGCGAGGGGCAGAGAGAGAGGGAGACACAGAATCGGAAACAGGCTCCAGGCTCTGAGCCATCAGCCCAGAGCCCGACACGGGGCTCGAACTCCCGGACCGCGAGATCGTGACCTGGCTGAAGTCGGACGCTCAACCGACTGCGCCACCCAGGCGCCCCTAAAATGTATACATTTCTTAAACAGCTACAATGTGCTGTGTCTGGACCAAATGCTATAATGTACTTTATACCATTCTATTTTTCAAAGAACCCTGCTGTTATTAAGTTAGCTGCTCACGTAGTAATAGAAGCTGGGGACTCCACTGTGCTAAACACATTCATTTTCAAATGGTCAGGAACATACAGCAATTCTAGGTCTCTTTTTTCCCTGAATACCCACACCCAATTTTGTAAGTCACTTTCTGCCTTGTGTTGAGATTATTTATATTATCTCCCTTATGAAAAAAATGAGTCCTGGAAAAAAAAAAGGTCTTGGGGAAGAAGATTTCTATATCCACTCATAACATGTATAGAATCGATAGTGATTTGATAAAAATGGAATAAATAAATGAGTGATTAAAAATAGGGAAAAAAAGCCAATGAACTATTATCCTACCATAAGAACACTTTCAGATGAAACCAGTTAAATGGTTTTTATTATATCCATTAGTTTATTCTAAGAATAGTCAATTATTTCAGAGATTATTACAAACAAATACACAGCTAGACATAGCTTTGAAAACCTTTATACCCAGAAATTAGTCCATCCAGGCTACTTTAACAAAAATATCATAGACTGCATGGTTTAAACAGCAAACACTTATTTCTTGTACTTCTGGAAGGTGGGAAGTCCAAGATCCAGGAATGCGCACATCCAATGTCTGACGAGAGCGGTCTTCCTGGATCATAGACGGCCATCTTCTTGCTGTGTCCTCATGCAGTGGATGGGGGGAGGGAACTCTCTGGGCCCTTCTTTGTAAGGGCATTCATTCCACCAGGAAGGATCCATTTATGACCTAATGACCTCCCAAAGACTCACCTCCTAATGCCGTCACCTTAAGGGTTACAGTTTCAACATATGAATTTTGAGGGGACATAAACATTCAATCCATTGTAACCTCCACGCAGAGTTTTTGTTTGTTTGTTTGTTTTAAATAAGGTGAGATTTACATAGTGCAACACACATTTTGTTTAGTGTGCCGTTTACTGATGTTTGAGCATGTAGAACGTATCTTGATCACATAGAACCAGCCACTATGAGGAAAGTTTCCTAGATTCCTGCTTCAGTCTCACCTCCAAGGAACCATTACTGTTCAGACTTAAAAAAAAATAATAATTTTTTATTGTAGGTGATTGTCCTGACTTACTTTTGTTCTTAGACTTTGTATTGGTCTCCTCCGGCTGTCATAACAGAATACCACAATCTGGAAGCTCACCCAACAGAAATATATTCATTCTCTCGGACTGTTAGAGGCCAGACGTGCAACATCAAGGCATTAGCAGAAGTGCTTTCTCCTGAGGCCTCTTTCCTTTTCTTGTAGATGGCCTGTGTCCTCAAACGGTCTTTCTTTTGTGCATTCATGCCCTGAAGGTCTCTGTGTGTGTCCAAATTTCCTCTTCTTACAAGAACACTAGCCACATTGGATCAGGGCCACCGTAATGGCCTCATTTTAACTTAATCACAACTTTAAAGACCTTACCTCCAAATACAGCCACATTCCAAGGTACTTACTGGGCGTTAGGGATCTATCATTTGCGTTTGGGACACGACTTATAATAGATTTCCTATAAATTGACATATATAACAAGCACTTTTCTCTTTGACTTTTCTTGCTCAGCATAATGTGTTTGAGATTCACCTACCAGGCTACATATATTCCTTTCTGGTCTTTTTTTTTATTTTTATTTTTTTTACTGATGGGTGATATTTCATTAAATAAATATGTCACATATTTGTTTTCAGTTTCCTGTTGAACACTTAAGTTGTTCCCAATTTGGGTTATTATGAGCAAAGTGTCTCCTCATTACTTTAAATGAAAAAAATCGCAATGTGTCCAATGTTCCCGCATACTCCCACTATTTTCCGAGATAAATGTGATCCCCCCTTTTTGTATAAGGAAGGAAGTGAGGTGTTTGTAAGTCCCCCAGCTCAGGCAATAAAAGCGTTGGGGCTGCGTCTCTGTGGTGAGATTCTTTCCCGCCCGTTATCCCGATCACTGAACAAACTACCACTATTTTTGTATCATGCTCCCTATAAGATGTAGAGTTTCTCCTTATGGGTTTCCTGTCTAAATCCAAGTATACAGCAGGGTTCCGGCCACGAGAAAAACTACTGTTTTTCCCCATTGCCGTAGCGCACTGCTCTGGAGACGACAGCACACAGTTATACATAATAATTTTGTCATCATCTACCTTCACATGAGCTGTTCAAAGCACCATTTGAAGAGCTGGCTGATTTACAACCTAACGAAAGGTCATAGGGCATAAGCCTGGAGAGTATTTTAAAAATTACGGAGTTACACCTATTGATTTGACAGATAAGTATAAACTCAGAGGGCTTATTGACTCTGGGTACAGGCAGAGGTAAAATTAAATGCGCGATTCCTGACTTTACTATTATGTTTGAACTATACCATTTTTCTCTTAAATCATTATGCCTTTAATAGTCTCTTTATACTGTTTTCAAATGACAAAAAAACTCACACGTTGTTTACAAAGCATGACTACACAAAACATTGTTTTCCTGCCTGAAGCCCTCATCTTTTCGTGCCCTTGGTAAAATAGTATTTTTTTGCAGAGCCCCAGATCCACGTGAGAGTCGCAAAGCGTTTCTGCCGTGAGAAAACCGCCCTGCTCACCTTGGGGATATTCGGTTCGGGAAAACGCTGGCATCATCTGGTCTACTGGTGTTGCCCCCCTGACTCACAGTGCAGGGAGCAGCACGAAATGATATTACAGACAAGTGTTTTATGAGAAATGGGTTGTGCATTCACTAAATAGCGATTTTGACCGTTGTGTGCAATCGGGCTCTGAGCAAAACCCCCACTGCGCTCAGCACTGTGTTGGGTGCTGGTGTGTGGCAGTGACCATCAGCAAGGACAGAGGGCCCCTGTCCTCACTCAGCTTGGGTGACACCTGCAGTGTCATTTTAATATTGCCACCCGGCGATTTTGTAAAAAGTCACACGATCATTTAAAAAAAAAATTTTTTTTAACGTTTATTTATTTTTGAGACAGAGAGAGACACAGCATGAGCAGGGGAGGGTCAGAGAGAGAGGGAGACACAGAATCCGAAACAGGCTCCAGGCTCTGAGCCGTCAGCCCAGAGCCCGACGCGGGGCTCAAACTCACGGACCGCGAGATCGTGACCTGAGCCAAAGTCGGACGCCCAACCGACGGAGCCACCCAGGCGCCCCAAAAGTCACGCAATCTTCAATGTGGCATCTCGGGACCCTTGTGTTAAGAGATAGAGGAAATCCAGAGTTCCCTTCGGAACAGTGATTGAGAGTTACAGCCACAGATTGCAACACTGTGTTCAGGGACGGCATGGGGGACAGGCTGCCACTGACTTTGATTTGCTAATTATTTTTGCAGAATGACAGGCCAGCTATGCTCTCTAGGAGACTACAAAGGACATGTCTATTCTGCCTCCTGTAAAAAAGAAAAAAAAAAACACAGCCAAGCTCGAAGCTTTTTCCAGGAACTTGTTATAAAAACAAACAAGCCAAGAGGCAAGACGGCCATTCTGTGGAGTAGACAGCCAGCCAGATGCCCCCAACCTACTGCCCCGTCATCCGTACTTACATCTTCAGCCAGGTGGATTTCCAGAACCGCTATCCTCCGCTCTGAATTACAGCATATTTCGTAATACGTAATAAATGAGCGGGTCGGCTTTTCTGGAAGGTAAAAGGATTAAATGTCACAATTACATTAGTCAGGGGTAGCTGGTGTCTTTGATGCCATTGGTGTCCCCAAAGAGGCCAGGGCTTTCACTCTGAATGGATCATAGCCTTTGCCCCCTCACTGTTGCTCTTTCGGGTCCCCCCTCAGGAGCACCTGTGTGTGTTTGAAGGTCACCGTGCCCCGGGTGCATAGCTGAGTGGTCGGCTGCTTCTCCACGTTGGGCAAATGTGCCAAGGCCATGCTTTCCGTGTGAGGTGAGCTAGGGGACGTGAAGGGAGGATGGCTGGTCAGGCTCCCAGAGTGCTTGCACCTTTAGAAGAGTTATGCAAATGTTTTAGGAGGAGTTCCTT
The DNA here is from genome assembly GCF_014898765.1 of Herpailurus yagouaroundi. NCBI lineage: Eukaryota > Metazoa > Chordata > Mammalia > Carnivora > Felidae > Herpailurus > Herpailurus yagouaroundi. The sequence continues at coordinate 3,086,635 of NW_024412419.1, forward strand.
AGCCAAATAAAGGCTCCACTTGCCTAAAGCCTTGGAGGAATTATGCAATAAGCTTGTAAACGGACTTACATGGTCAAAATATGATACATTTTGTGCCTCATTGTCTCACTGGACACGCCTTATCTAATGCCCTGTAATGAAGTAAGTTTAACAGAGTCAAGTTAGAAGAACAATCCAGAAGAACACTTTCTAAGATGTTCGCAATGGCAAATAAAAGTTGCTCTAGCATCGTCTCTGTGTTCAATTATTATTTTTTAAATGTTTATCTATTTTTGAGAGAGACAGAGCATGAGCGGGGGAGGGGCAGAGAGAGAGGGAGACACAGAATCCAAAGCAGGCTCCAGGCTCCGAGCTGTCAGCACAGAGCCCGACGCGGGGCTCGAACTCGCCAACTGCGAGCTCATGACCTGAGCCGAAGTCGGACGCTTAACTGAGCCACGTGGGTGCCCCTCTGCGTACAGTTCTGTCCAGCAGATTTCAGTGTGGAAGTTTTGATGTTTAAAAATAAAATACACACTTCCATCCTGCTCACGAAGTTCACTCTAGAGATGGTAAGAGTCCAGGTATCTACTAAACCCTATTATTATGTTTTAACAAAGCAAAAACATTGCAAATGATCATTTCTGAGCTTTCGGAAACTCCGTGTATGTTGCTATGTGGCACTGTCCCTAGGGATGCAGAAAATGATACACTTTGTGGCACTAATGGTGATACTCTAAAGGCCAAGAAAAGAATGCCTTTGTCCACTGAACATGTTTCTAACGTCTCAACAGTCTACTAAACAGATGTTGGCTGCGCCTTATCCGAGAAGCCGCAAACGCAGCACAAGTCTTTGCCTTCAGGGAGCTTATAATTCAATGGGAGACAGAAGTCAAAACCCAGAGTAAACCCAAATAAAGGCTGAGAGCACCACTTACTAAGTTAAACTAACAGGAGACATTTCTGAAATTGATCGTTTTGAAAATCCCACGCCCAATTTTCTAAGTCATGAATTAGCATGTACTGATCTCTGCCCTAATGGAAACAACAACGTGAGGAAGCAGAGGCAATAAGCCTTTTCTTTTGAAGACATCACAGCGTAAACCTTCTAAAATACCAGAACTCTGATAGGGCTGATATTTACTGAGTGTGTGGCGCGTGCCAAGGTCTGTGGTAGAGATCTACATGTATCAACTCGCTTACTCCTCACCACAAGCTGAAAGTGGGTATTCATGATCTCCACTTTACAGCTGAGGAAACAGGCACAGAGGCTGGAAGACTTGTGCAAGACCACACGGTTACTGAATGACACAACCTCCTTCCCATCCAGGCAATCTAGCGTCGGCATCCGCAGTCCAACCGCACCAGAAACGACCTGTGTTCCTCGCAGAGGAGGAACCACTACCTTGTTTCCTGCCTAAGAAGACATAAGCGAGACACCCGACGAGCCCTTTCCTTTCGAGAGGATCGCAGGCCCGCCTTATTCAGGCTGAAGTCATCAGAACATGTATGTCTTTGTTAATAATCAAAGAGAAAACCTGACAGTACAAAGGATGTGGTGCACGAATCAAAGTAACAAAGAGGCGTGCACTGTCTGGCCCAGACCCTTCCTCGTGGGGATGGGCCATTTCTGGAAATGCACCACATTCCCTGAGGCTTGTCTCCTCTCGCCTGTGAACGGCTGGCCGGGCCATGATGGGTCGCTGGGTCTGCTCATCAGAAGCCTGGCCCCCGACCATCTCAAAATTTGAGATGCTGTATGGTTTCACCAGGCCTGGATGCTGCCACTGGACGTTTTCAGGGAAACCTCCCGAGCTGCAGATCTAGCCGTATGCGGCGGTCCTTCAACCTGCACCAGGGTCCCTGTTTTCCGGCCTTGGAATGTGCGATGTCCTCTGCTTCAAACCCTCTTTCCATGTTGCGTCATCTGGCCACCTCCGGTGTGGCCCCAAAACATCAACTTGTGGGTATTATTTCCCCCCCGGGAGGCCTTCCCTGACCCTGTCCAGTCTTTACCGGTTGACCCTTTGGTGATTTTTAGGGGTTTTAAAATTTTTAAATCTTTAAAATTTAAATTGTAAAATTAAAAAAGCAATTTTTTTAAAACATTTATTTATTTTTGATAAAGAGACAGAGACAGAGCATGAGCAGAGGAGGGACAGAGAGAGAGGGAGACAGAGAATCCGAAGCAGCCTCCAGGCTCTGAGCTGTCAGCACACAGCCCTACGTGGGGCTCAAACTCATGAACCGTGAGATCATGACCTGAACTGAAGTCAGACGCTTAACCAACTGAGCCACCCAGGCCCCACGGTCTTCAGGGATCTCTGTGCATTTCTCCCTCTTAATCCTAATCGCATTTTAGTGTAGTTATGTGCTCACAGGAGTCCCCTTACCAGGACAATGGCCCATCCATCTTGGTGATTTCAGGACAGAGTGGTCCTGTCTGATTTCACAGGGACTGGCCCGGGGGTGGTGAGTGCCTTATGTACCCAACTTCTAGCAGAGCCCAGACCACCCCAGGACAAACAAAACCAGTGTCGGGAGATATTTTTATGCTTTATCCTGTCTGGAAAGGTCTGTTCTCCTCTCATTTCCACAGACTTCCCGAGCCCGGGCTTCTGAACATCCTCAGAGTCGATGGTCTCCTCTTCCCTCAAGATCAGGGTGGAGTCATGCAAGGTCTAGACCCGTCCTCCGGGGGTAAGCATGACTGCTGCTGCCTTTTGGACTCTATTTAGCCCGAGGTGCTGGGAAGTCCTCCAAGCCCCTCGTCACCCCCACACTGTGAGGAAACCAGCCCTCTTCCCTCGGGGAACTCGGGGAGCTCTCCCCTCTCTTCCCCTTCTTGCCTCTGTTGAGGTTTGAATCCCACTCTGCCTTTCCTCATCTGCCAGGGCCCACTTTTCCTGGTTCCGGACTCGGATGTGTCCCCTGTTCCTTCACCGCCTAGAGCGGTGTAAATACAGAGAAGGAGGCTGTTAGGGCAGCACCCAGAGATTCTTAAAAATCGCTCCGATAGTGAGAACCGAAAACTACAAATGGATCGGATGGGGTCAGGCATTCCTTGCCACTGACTGCCTCCTAAACCCCAGCCGACCCCGACTTCTGCCTTGTGCTTTTCCTGATGAGACCTTCATTTCCTCAAAGCCCTTCCGTGTGACTCCAGTACAGGCCGCCAGCCGACTCTCCAAGCGCGGTTCCTTCCCAGGGGTATTAGAGTTGGCCGATTAAGAGCATGAGCCCTGGAGTGGGAGGCCCGGGGCTTAGATCCTGGCTTGCCCACTGCCGGTCCCCTCCCTGCACCTGGGCCGCTGCACCTCATCTGTACTTGTTCCGTCATGCGTATAACCGGGATGAGCCCGTCGCTAACTTCCAGGGTGGCTCTGGACGGATTACACAAAGCCGTGGGCGTTGAGAACGAGCTTGGTGAGTTCCTGGTGCCTGTCGGCAACTTTCCTTCCAGAAGGTTATGCCAGTTATTTTGATCGTCTCACCAGCAGGGTGACCGTGTCTCCTGCACCTTCAGCACTGTCAGCTAATAGCATTTTGTTGGACATTTGCTCTGATTCTTGATGAGCCAAGTAGGGTTTTTATCCGCTTATGGACTATTCATGCTGCTTCTTTGCTTTTGGGCAGACTGGCTAAACGCGGCGTTTGTCCATTTTTCTATCAGCATTTTTTGTGTTGTTAAGAGGCATTTATTAAATTTTTTTTTTCAACGTTTATTTATTTGTGGGACAGAGAGAGACAGAGCATGAACGGGGGAGGGGCAGAGAGAGAGGGAGACACAGAATCGGAAACAGGCTCCAGGCTCTGAGCCATCAGCCCAGAGCCCGACGCGGGGCTCGAACTCACAGACCGCGAGATCGTGACCTGGCTGAAGTCGGACGCTTAACCGACTGCGCCACCCAGGCGCCCCAAGAGGCATTTATTAAAAACACATTTTCCCCCTCTCTGAACGCTTGCTGCAAATATTTCTTCCACATTTCTTATTTGTTTATGTTATCCCTATTAAAATATTTTTATTTTGGCTTTTACTGTTGAGACCCGCATGTCATTTCCTTCTCCTCTGTTGTCTCACCATTATTTTATGGTCACCAGTTGTCCTCTGCCCGACAGGACTTTCTTACTGACACCTTAACGGATGGCTTGGCTTTACATTGAAAGAAGCTAGAAGAACTCTAGAAGAGAATGGCGTTATTGAGTCATCTTTTCTTATGGACCGATCTTGATTGTGTATAATTTTGGAGACCTTTGTATTATCAAATTCAATGGCAATACACTAAATGTAAAGACTACTAGGCTAGAATAAAGGTGTTCTGAGTTCCTGTGAAAAGCTTTTAGACACTGAAGTTTTAGTGTAAGACCCAGTTGAAGGTTTTGCATCAGAAATAATGCCAAACTCAGAGTTTCTATATACGGTCCATTGAGATTAAAGGCAGAGCCGGTAGGGTATTCTGGGTCTCTTAGAGTTTATCAATATTATGCAGCTGTTGTGTCTCTTAAAGAAAACGCCAAGAAGAAATAAGGAGGTTGCACGGAGCTCGGAGAAGTAAAAACTTTCAAAGCAAAATCACAAAGCTAAGGGAAGGAAGGAAAAAAAAAAAGAAAGAAAAAAGAACCAAAGCCACAGTCCTACTGCTTATTTACATAACATTACCCTAAATGCTTTGCATTAAAATTTTTCTTTGAACAATTGCCCTCTTTGGAATATGCCAAAACCCAAGTCTGCTTCTTCGGGAGCTGGCCCCGCACCGGTAATTTCCGAGTTCAAAGTGTGCAGCTGCAACGTCTCTTTTCACTCTGAGCCTGAACTAAAGACGCCTTTGATTGGCATGAATACGGTGCCACATGACGAGACCTCACTAATATGGACAGGAAGAAAAAAATAGACAAGTCTCATTCATTCTCCGCGAAACATACCACTCGATTCCTGTAAAGGGAAGTTAATTTCGGAAAGGTTTACTTCTGTTTTCTTGAGATAACAAGATGTGAAGCGTTCGCTCAAACTCAGAATGTTGATACATTTCTTCGGACAGTATCATAATTTGCTCTGTATTTCGTACACATCACAGAATGTTATTTTGGTAATTCGTGAAACGCAGTCTTGCTGTACCTTCCCTGCACGGGAATGGTGTCATCTCTGTCTTTTCTGTGCCCTGAGGAACATTCCTTAAGAAATTAAGAAAATTTAAAATACATTTGCTTTGGTTGAATTTTTCCTCGTTTAAGGTAATGGGAAATTCTGGAAAGGTACTTCTGGTTTCCCGGGAAATAATGATGTCTCAAACCTCTTTGGGATTGGAGCGCGCATAAGAAATGTGTTTCACGTGCGGAGACCTAATTCCATATTGATATGCACGTTATGACTTCCTCTGTAATGACTGCGTGAAGATCCAGACACTGTCGGGTCCGAGTTGAGGATATTTTGGAAGGGTGGCGGTATGTCCGTAGATATCAAGTATTTGCATGAAGTGTCAGCTGTACAAATGAAAATCCATAGACCCTTTGATTTTACGGTATTTTGAAGTGCCTTATAATACTTTTCGGTCAAAGCAAAAATCATTCAAGTGTACTTCATCCCTACGAGGCTAGATAGTTGGTTTAGTTTTGATTGAAAAATTACCAAGTAACCAAATTGACGCGTAGGAAATGTAATCCAAAGTTCAGAATATTTATACCAGATAGAATGGACTACGTGTGTAAAAGAGAAACCTAGGACACATGAAAGGGAATGTGACTTTAACGACAGCTGGTAAGTTAGGGAACCGATTTCCACCAAGGGCCATGTTTTCTTTTCCCTTGTTGGTTTTCCTTTCCCTTCCGGTTGAACGGTATCACAGAATCTGACACTGGCTTTTGGAGTTTAAGAGATAGGCCTTGTTTCCCATCACCCAAACATGCTAGACACTTCTTTTTATGGATTTGTAATAAAATGGTACTTGGTTCCCATTTGGATTCTCTTTTCCGGATTACAGATCCCTTGGTAGCCGCGATAGCAGGAGGGTCAAATGACGGGGCAGGTTCGGGACTGCGGCGTGTAGCGTGTATCTCTTGGACCATCGGTTACCATTTTCTGAAGCACTTTCCACTCTGCCCACCCCTTCCTCCACCCCCCGACATTGGTTGGTCTGATTCTTCCACGTGGCTTAGACTGGCGATCAAGTTATCTCTTTCTGAGGAGAGCATTGGATGAGGCGCTGTGTCCCGGGCAATTTACCATTTAAGCTATGACGCTGTTGGAGGTAGGAGGGTGCATCACCAGTAATTATGCTGAAACAGCAGATATAGACCAGCATTGTTCAGGGTCAGCTGGGATGTATGTTCTTTTGAGATTAGGGTTCTGGGATACAGGCTGCTCATCTGCGCGGGCCGCCGTAACAAAACGCCCCAGGCTGCGTGGCTTAAAAAGCAGAAATTTATTCGCTCAGTTCTGGAGTCTGGAAGCCTGAGATCAAAGAGTCAGTAAGGTTCGTTTCTGCCGAGACCTCTTTCCTTGGCAGGTAGATGCCACCTTCTCACTGTGTCCTTATGTGGTCTTCCCTCTGGCACATCTGTCTCTGCATCTTTTTTTATAAGGACACCAGTCATACTGGATTAGGACCCATCCTAATGACTTCATTTAACCTTATTACCTCGTTAAAGACCCTGTCTCTCAGTCTGGTCATATTCAGAGGGACTGGAGGTGAAAACTTCAACGTGTGACTTTGGGGGGGGACACAATTCACCCCTTAGTGGGCTCTCGGCACACTGCACGTTTTCATTGGAGACTTTATGTCAAGTGACATAATAGCTATGCATGCATTTATTTAATATCTGCCTCCTCCATTTATGAGAGTAGAGACCAAGTCTATTTTCTCCACACCTACACAGTGCTGGGCACAGAGTTGGCACCAAATAAATGTTTGTTTGTTAAAATATGATACGCACATCACAAAAGCCTCTCGTCAAGGTAACGCTCACCCACTTTGGGAAGAGACAGTGAAGAAAAGACATACCAGCATTCGGGCTGCCATTACACCAGAGCACCCTGTCCCCTAAGTGGGTGAATTTCAGGAAACAAACAAGACTATCAGTTCAAGAAGAAAGTTAATTTGGGGCACCTGGGTGGCTCAGTCAGTTAAGCATCCGAACTCGGCTCAAGTCACGATCTCACGGTTTGTGAGTTCGAGCCCCGAGTTGGGCTCTGTGCTGATGGCTCGGAGCCCGGAGCCTGCTTCGGATCCTGTGTCTCCCTCTCTCTCTGCTCTTCCCCTGCTCATGCTCTGTCTCTCTCTCCTTCAAAAATAAGCAAACATTAAAACAATTTTTTTTTTGAAAAGGAGAAAGTTAATTCGATGGTCTCGGAGGGAAGGGCAAAGGGAGGGAAAGAGTCATGGATTATCAGGTAAAGATCCAAGAGAACAAAAATCTAAGTAAATGACTGTGCCCCAAACAGACAAGGTATTCAGAAAGCATGGCCTTGGTACCACATCGGGCTCAATGAGGTCGGAGACACTGAGAAGATCTCCCTGTTCCCACGGCTGCTTCGGCTAAGTCCCAGCGCCAGTGCCAACCGAGGCCACTGGGAAGACGCCAAGTGCTCGGACGAAGACACGCACAGTCACACACGCGCATACCACACACACACGCACCAGTGCGCACCCAGTTGTGTCGTGCATGATGCTTAGTGATAAATCCCAAAGTGGGGTAGCCTTTACGTGGTGAAACGCTTTTTTAAATTACATACAAACTAAACGCTCATATAGTAGAGACTGAAAGTACAGTTAAGCAAAGAGAATACAATTTACTCGTAATCCTTTCATTCGAGACAGCCACAGAAAGAGTTGGTTTTATTCTTTTGAATATACAATGTTCTATATTAGCCCATATTCACTATCGTTTTCAATGACTGTATTCTTCTACTAAGTGAAGGTTTCATAGCTTGCTTAGCCCGTATTCTACTGATAACCATTGCCTATGTATGTACTATGGCTTTCTTATGCTGGGCTGTGTTCAACACCTTTGTTTAAACCTCTGACTATATCTTCAATTATTTTCCTCTTCACTTAATGCTCACAGTACTGTAATGAGAGTCAGCTTGGGGTCTTGTGTCACATTCCTGATTTATCTTTTGTCAGGGAAAAGTATTCTAATGGGCTTAACTATGCATGCATTTACAATATCTAAGGATAACATTAAAGCAATGATAATAAAATGGAGACCCTTCCTTTGTAGATAACTTACAAGTATATTCTCAAATTGAAAAACAAAATAGCGATTACACAGAATAGCTTCAGTGGAAAGATCCCAAGAATTGATTCAGTTCCCCTTCTGTGTTACAACGGCTCGTCACAGAGGGTTCCCACTCTTCCAGAAGGAGATTTGCCCCTTGCCTCTATATCTGTTGATTTATTCCTTCTCAGCAGGTGTTTTAGACTTAGACCAAATTTGGAGCCATGAACCAAAGGTCTTGTGCTGTTTCTTTTGTAAAGTTTATTTATTTATTTTGAGAGAGAGAGAAGAGAAAGACAGTCAGTCGAGGAGGGGCAGAGAGAGAGAGAGGGAGAGAGAGAGAATCCCAAGGAGGCTCTGCATTATCAACACAGAGCCTGATGGGTGGATCAATCTTATGAAGGTGTGAGGTCGTGGAAGGTCTTGTCGTTCATAGGTAGGGTGGGGAAGTTATCTGCAGAATGAAAAAAATTTGGTAGGATAATTGGCCTCTTGTTTGCCTATGGTTTTATTCCGTCTGTAATTTCATAATCATGAAAGCCATGGGCGAGATAACAAAGTATCAAAAGAGTGCAAGAGGGTGCTTATGCAAATATGGCCAAAGGGCAAGGTATGTGGAAAAGCATTCAGAAAATATAATTTTGCCTTTCTATGCAGATTCCCTAAATTAACAGTAGCTCTCAAAATAAGATGAACTGAATGAGTCATCGAGGCGATGAGGGTGTAACGAGGACAGCACTGGGTGTTGTAGGTACGTGTTGAGTCACGGGAATCTACCTCCAAAACCAAGAGCACACTGTATACACTGTATGTTAGCTAACTTGACAATAAATTATACACACACACACACACACACACACACACACAAATAAATAAATAATAAAAAGTCAAATAGGGAAAAATAAATAAACATTAAAAATACATTTTAATTAAAAAAAGAAATCTAAATAATTGGGTTCTTGTTCTCAAAGTGAGCCAATAAAATCTACGGGGTGACCACTCTGGACAACGAGGAGATGCCTTTATGACAAGAGTGGCTGCCACGAATGTTACTGTAGGGAGGGTGACCGAAAGTTTCCTAATAGATGTCAAGCACCCAGAAATCACAGAGTTTACGAGATGGGAGACATTTTAGAGAGCCGCCCGCCTGCCTCCACTGTTCTACAGATACTGAAATTGAGTCAGAGAGGTACATTCTTTATCCCATTACAAGTTGAGTTAACGGCAAGTAAGAAACAAATTGAAGTTTCTGAATTATGGGATATGTACACTATTTGACTTGCATTATTAATCAATGCCTTCTTATGAAACGCATGCTAACCTGACTCTGTGAGTTTTCTCTCAACATATCAGCACCAAGGTAGCAACTTGAGCAATTTACATTTATTATCATTATTAACCTCCTGTTTGATTGACTCAAAGTCAACTGAAGTAGCTGTAATGACATCTGTAAAATCCCATTTTCCACGTAATGTGACATTACCTCTGGTGTGCTATCTCATTGTTTGGGTGGTGGGCAATCAAGGGAAGCCATTTTGGAATTCATTCACACTTGGTGAAATTTTTTAACTTTTCTCAAACAGAGAGACAACAGAGAAGCCAATGCTGAACGGCCATGTTGCAATTTAGCCCCTTTAGTGACTGAAAGGCGATCGGGCAAGAGCTTCCAGGAGACGGAACTATCTTTATGGGTCTCCATCAAACAGAGGGATTTTTGGTCAGTAGTTTCACGGATGGTCACAGCTTATCATCAGCTAGTTCAACAGAGAAAGGCCCTGTTTACCATATGACGTCCAGAGGAGAAACGCTTCTTACCAAATAGACAGTTTTGCCAACGATGGAATCATCTTAGGATCTAAGGAGGTTCCCACTGTGTTCTGTCATGCTCTGCCTCCACACATTGTTGCTTTTCCTCAGTACTTACCACCATCTATCATTGCTCTCTTTCCATGTCTTTCTCCCCAGCTACGATGTGAGGTCTATGCAGGCAGAAGCAATTTCTGTTTTGTCCATGACTTTGACCCCAGTGCATATGATCACACCTGTGCTTACCAGGTGACCTCAGTAAATCTGGTCGTGTGAGTGCCAAAGAGAAGCATTATGGCTTCGTGCTTTTTGACACAATTAGTGTTGCCAAATGTTACATTTTACCAAGTGTTCTATATTTAATCTACCTTTCCTATGTTCTTTTCTAAAAATCGTTTTATTTTTATTTTTTTATTTTGGGGGGTTAATTTTGTCGTTCCATTTTTTCCTCCACCAACTTGTTAATCATACATTATCACACTATTTCTGTAGCAGTTATCCTACAGATTTCAAATGTGTTTTAATATTATATTCAAATATGATTCTCTGGTCACTATCCAACAATGCAAGGATTATAGAAGGCTTCAAATCAATTTTTTTCTTCTCAGTTTTTGCATCTTTGTTGTAGTGTGTTATAATTCTACTTGAGTTCCATAACCCTATGGACTATCATTGCTGTCTTACATAATCAAAATTCATCTAGTTATCCATACATTTATCCCTTCTTTTTCTCCATTCGTTCTTGAGCTTCATTCTAGAATCAACTTCTATCCATCTGAAGAATTTGTTTTCATAGTTTCTTTAGTGAAGCACGATTGTCATGAAACATGTCATCGCTTGTTTATCTAAAATATTGCAATTTTGTATTTATATTTGGAGGATATTTCATTTAAGGAGCATATGTTTCCAAATCCAATTTATTAGACACCTCCATTTGTAGGAGAAAGGAAGATGAGCTACCCAGTTGGATCAAGGAGCAGAGACTCCGTCCATCAGTTCTTGGAGCAGCTTCTGGACAACCTACTGCAGTTTCAAAACTACCAGTGTGATTGATGGCTTAGACTTTATAAAACTGTGTTTGAGGAGAGTAACAGGGTAGAAGGGAACTAGTAATGAACTGGCAATCAAGGTTTCTTTGTTGTTTTTTCTTCCCTGATCTCAGTGCCAACCAGTTAAACTAGTTATGTGACATTGAGCGTTCTTAATATGTAACAGAAGGAGAAGAAGGAGAAGAAGGAGAAGAAGAAGAAGAAGAAGAAGAAGAAGAAGAAGAGAGAAAAAGCTGACTCAAAAAAAAAAAAAAAAAAAAAAAAGGCCAGGAAGGACGGAGCTGGGTACCAGTGGCCCGAACGTCTTGCATGTGGATTGAGATACGGTTGCGGGAATGAATCATTTCCAGTGTTGTGTTTCCTTTTTCTTTCCTTTTTTTTTTTCCCCTTGAAGTTTTCCATTGTTCTTCCCCTACTTCAAAACTGCACAAGAGCTAACGGGGTGCAGCTTATGTCTGCTACGTGCTTTCCCGGTGCAGAGAGGGCACCTCACGGAGGAGTCTTCGCCAAAATCGAACACGGGGAGGTGAACGTGTTTTCTCAAGGAAAATGAGGTTGTGTCACTGGAAGGAAGGCTGTGGGGTGGGCGGCTGTAACCTGCAAACATGGTCTTCAGTCCAAGCCCTTCGCCGGCCCAGCCGGCCTGACCTCTCAGCCGGACCCCGGACTATGTGGAGACGAGACCACATCTTGGCATCCAGCTGGGATGTGGATGGCACGCTTTGGGGCTGAATTCATTTTGTTTTTTTTTTAATTTATTTTTTAATATTTATTTTTGAGAGAGAGAGAGACAGAGAGAGAGAGACAGAACACGAGCAGGAGAAGGGCACGGAGAGAGGGAGACACAGAATCTGAAGCAGGCTTCGGGCTCTGAACTGTCAGCACGGGGCTCAAACTCATGAACTGTGAGATCATGACCTGAGCCGAAGTCATGGGCTGAACCGACTGAGCCATCGACAGCCTCCCTGCAGCTGAATTCCTCCACTCCTTGGATTTCCCTTGAAGCAAACACACAGTTAATGGAGGTTAAGGTACTCATCTCACCAGACTTTCTAATTCATTATCATTCTGAATAGGGGAATGTTTCAGTAAAACGTACCTTCATTCCTTTCCTTCTTTCCTGTGCCGGAGCACGGAGGAGTTAAGATGTACCTGAATATAAGGTTTCAAACCTGGAAGCGTTTTCAGAATTTTAGAACTTCCCCGACTTATGCACAAATGAAAGTGTGAAAAACCTTTAGCTATAGTCAGAGGGAAATGTAAAGAAACGGAGTAGGGGAAGGCGTTTAAGAAATGTGAAGCCTCAGGGCACCTGGGTGGCTCAGTCGGTTAAGCGTCCGACTCTTGGTTTCGGCTCAGGTCATGATCTCACGGTTTGTGGGTTCGAGCCTCGCGTCGGACTCTGCACTGAGGCGCGAAGCTCGTTTGGGATTCTCTCTCTCTTTTCCCCTCCCCCACTCATGCTGTCTCTGTCTCTCTCTCTCAGAATAAATAAATAAATTTAAAAAATTAAAAAAAAAAAGAACTGTGAAACGTCAACCTTGTACTTCAAGTGCCAGGAAGAAAATATTTTGAGGCTGGAAGTTTGAAAGAGTATCTTAACAGATGAATGAGTGCATGAGGTCTCCTTGCTTGGGAAGCCGAAGGAAGTGACAAGACAAGTAATACTCGGAAGGCTTCTGGAAGTTCTAGGTGCAGCTACCTAAGGAGAAATGATCATGCACAAGTTGAAACAAGTCTGCCAATGGATATTTTAGGTTATACAATATCGAGTGGCCCTTCATGTAGCTTAAAAAGAGATAGGTCAGCCTAAATAGTGCTTGTTGCGGATTGAACGGTTTTCTCCTGGAAAGATATATTGAAATCTTCACCCCTGGTACCTGTGAACATGACCTTATTTGAAACTCAGGTCTTTGCAGACCCTAAGCAATCAAAACCCAGCAAGCAAGTTAAAATGAGGTTATACTGGGTTAGAGCAGGCCCTAAATACAACGTCTGTGTCCTTATAAGGAGAGGGATTTGGAGATACAGAGACACAGGGAAGGAGGCCATATGAAGACAGAGGCAGACATCGGAGGGATGTCTCCATAAGCCCGGGAATGTCAAGGAAGGTAGGCCAACAACACAAGCCAGAAGAGGTGAGGGTTCTTCCCTAGATTTTTCGGTGGGGGCCCTGCCGACACCTGTGTTCTGTAGTTTTCCTCTGCAACTGTGAGAGACGACATTTCTGGTGTTTCGAGCCCGTCAGTTTAGGGTAATTGATCTCAGCAGCACCGAGAAACTGGTACGCTCACGAGGCTCACAGCTCCGCAGCACTCGTGCTATTTCCAGTAGTAGAAGTAACACCGATGTTATTATGACTGTTACGGGGATCACTATGGCACCGTTACCGCCACCACCGAATACTGCTAAAATCCATCCCTATCATTGCGGTGGTTCAAAGAGAGTTTGAAAAGCACCCACACGGAAACAACTTATTAGTACAGCTTCAGACGGCAGGGCTGTGGTGACCACTGATGGCAGGTGCTAATGGACAGGGGCAGCAGAAAATTACGACAGGCGTGCGTATGTCGTCACACGCCATACTGTCAGGAGTCACACGCCACTGTCAGGAGAAAGAGGTGCAGATTCCGAACTTGGTGTGATTTCGGGTCACGTCATCTCTCACCACGTCTATGCAGTGAATGATTTAAAGAAATAGCATTCCTGGGGCGCCTGGGTGGCGCAGTCGGTTAAGCGTCCGACTTCAGCCAGGTCACGATCTCGCAGTCCCTGAGTTCGAGCCCCGCGTCAGGCTCTGGGCTGATGGCTCAGAGCCTGGAGCCTGTTTCCGATTCTGTGTCTCCCTCTCTCTCTGCCCCTCCCCCGTTCATGCTCTGTCTCTCTCTGCCCCAAAAATAAATAAACGTTGAAAAAAAAATTAAAAAAAAAAATAAAAAGAAATAGCATTCCTGCATTTTTGAATTTCTGCAGAGTTGAAAGAATTCTTAAGCCAAAAGCAGAGCTATCGTTACCCGTGGTTGAGGTTTAGTTTGAAGGCTAATTTCATTTTTTATTTCCTTAGACTTTTAATGGCTGGTTGGGGGATTCTTTTTCTATCTAAACCACGTTTCTAAAGAATAATTTATTATTTTAATTTTTTTTGAAACGTGTTCTTTTTTAAATTAAAAGTATAATACAGATTATAACCAATATTTTTAAAAGTCATGTGAAATCTCTCAGCAATGACCATTAAGTTTATATTTCTCTACTCTGCACATAAAAAAGAATGAAAGGGAGCGAGACGATGTAGCACAAAATAAGTTGAAAACCATGGGATCATATCCCACAGTCTTGACTTTCAGAAAAAAATAAAGTTTAAATAATACTTCGGTTTAACAGAAGAAAAACAATGCCTGGAAACAGAAGTTATTGCTAAAATTCACAGAGGTAGTTCTAGTTGCAGGCCAGTTTCCATTGCTGCTATGACTTAGTAGTGCGATTTTTCGAGTTTTATAAAACTGAACGCGCCATCCGTGCCCATGACTTCCACGTGGCTGTCTGTCTTGGATTGTAATGTATCCAGCGTTTATCTCCCGTCTTCCCTTTTTATCGCTTATTCCACTGCATCGCATCAACAGGCAAATTTCCTTGGCAAGTTGGTTTTCAGGGAGGACTCCCAGGGACCAGAACTGCGTGGGTATTTTCTTCCGTCTGCTGACATTGTGCACTGTGCGTATACTTTTATCATGGATTTTGCATTTTTCTTTCGATTGGCTGGCTTTTGTCATAAAATAATTGTTCCTCCCCAAGAAAGGCTCATGGAAGCGTCTCTTTGACTTTACTCTCGTTTGAAATGTTTGCCCATCGTCTTTATAATAAATGGCAGCATGGCCGGATATTGTATTTTGAGGTCCCATTTTCTTTCCCATCAACCCTCGTCACCTGAAGTCTGTTGTCTTCTTGCTGAGAACACGGGAATCTGACTGGACCGCCCCTCCACCACCCCGGCCCCCAAAGCGACTTGGCTGCATCCTGAATTCTTGAATAAATTCTTCCTTTCTCCTCACCGTTTAATAACTTATCCAGGATATGCCCAGTGTTAATCGTGCTGTATCAGTTTCCTTCTCTGGGAAACATTTTACCCTTTCCTTCTGCAGACTTGGGTCTTTCTTTAGAGGAAATATAATTCTGTTATATATTCAAATTCTTTTGTTTTTCCTCCATGTTTGTTACGGTCTCAACCTCAGGGACACAGATTATTCAAAGGCCTCTTTGTACTCCACAGCAATTATCTTTACTTAATGGCTCTAATCTCTGAGTTCTTTTCCTAACATTCGGTCAGGCTACCTCCTGCTTAACCTCTCTCTATGTCAGTAATTCAAATCCCAGCCTTGTTTAGTTGTCTCTAATATATTTTTCTGTCCCGTTCTGACGTTGTGTCAGTTCTCATTTTGTTTTGTTTGATCTTTAATTGCACTCTCTCTGTGTTTTGTAATTTTTTTTTGTCCTGAACAGCATCTCTTTGCTAAACTCAGTGAATTGAGGGTCTTATTAAGCTTTTCTGCAGGGAGAACTTGAAAGAGTTTCTCCCTCTTAGGTTATTTTTCACTCCCTGCCCCGCCAACCCGACCCATCTGAGTGTTTATCTGAGGCTCACAAAGATTCTGTCTCCCTCATTGGCCCTGGGTCTCCCTCCCCTTTCCCTTCTCTGGCCATGGCTCCCACAGCTCCCTCTGCCCAGGGCTCCCCAGTCCCCTCTGCCCAGGGCTCCCCTAGCCCCCTCTGCCCAGGGCTCTCAGTTCCATCTGTGCCTGGAGCTCCCCCCCTCCTCTCCCCCTCTCCTCCCACCCCTCCCCCCACCTCCCCCCTGTCCTATCTCTGGCCACTGTGCATTATGACCATCGGATTCTTTTCACCTTCTCAGGTTCCCCTTCAGACCTGGCTCACACTTTCTTCATTATCTTTCTCATTCCCCTTAAATCTAAGCTGGAGGGCAAGGGATTGGAACAGGAGCTCTGGGCTGTTGGAAACCATAGCCCTGCTCTTTTTTTTTTCTGAGGTTTTCTTAAATGTGTTTTATCAAAATTCAATTTTCCAAGTTATAAGGGTAACCTACGCCCGTGAAAGCATACCTTCAGAATCTTTATTGTTTCCTATTTTCGCTAGATGCCTTGGTAAAGAATGAGACGCTCACTCACGTATTTCCTGCCTCTTCCAAACTTCGGGAGTAAAAGTTTCCATACTTGAGACTCTTCTTCTTTTCCTTCTTCATCAGACGTACCGACTGAACTCCCCTGAGGGCTTTTCCCCACCTTTTGGGGAAGAGGTACAAATATCCGAGATTTTTTATAGGGGCCCCTGGGTGGCTCAGTCAGTTAAGTGCCCAACTTCGGCTCAGGTCCCGATCTCACGGTTTCTGAGTTTGAGCTCCACATTGGGTTCATTGCCGTCAGCACAGAGCCTGCTTCAGATCCTCCGTCCATCCCTTCTCTACCCTTCCCACACTTGGCGCGCTCTCAAAAATAAATAACGATTAAAAAAAAAAAAGATCTTTTACATTTATTCCTTTCTGCAGAATGGCCTTTTCAGAATGGGGGAAGGGAGAGAACACACTGATCCTTGCCAGAATTGTTTCTTCCCTTTACCAGAATTTTCTCAAGATTATTGATGAGTGTTTCCCCTTTCGCTGACCGTATTTTTAGTAGGTCGTCCTTTAGTTTTGCTCATTTTGTCAGGTATCAGGCAGAAGAGTCAATGATAGAGTTTCCTTCTACCGATTCACATAGAATAATGTCTGAGTAATAATTGTTATAATGTTTTCTTTAGTTGGAGACTTCTTTGTAAAACACAGGTTTAATGAGGAAGGTATGATGTAGGAATCTGTAGAATTAATTTATGGTCTGGTTACGCACCCTCAAAGGAATCTGAGACCTGTTCCAATATTCACATCGGATGACTCTTCACCCTTGGGATCCCATATTTCTGGCCGTATTTCTCTTATACTGGCTCTGTGAAAACGAGTCTATAAAAAATAGCTTTAGTGGCAGAAGGTCTAAAAAGCCCAAGACAATTTGAAAAGTGTTTAGAGAAACCAGAGTTTAATACTTCCTGTGTTAATGAGGGCTTCTTGCCTCTGGAACTCTTTTTGCAAAAATTAAAGTCTGTTTTTATGATTATTTCCTTTACTTTTGCCGGTCACCAGTCTGTTAAGCATGGTACCAATTCTGCCCGCCATCTTGGTGACCCAGCTAATAACCACTGCTCTGTTTCTCACCAGGCTGCATAATCTACAGAATGGGCCATGTCTTACTACAAGCAGTTACATCTTACCCTAAGATAGAAGGGTTGTTTTTATTTTGGTACAAATATCAATGTAACATAGCTTCACTTGCAAAAATATTCTTAGCCGAAGCACGTGTGGTGCTTAACTTTATGTGTCAACTTGGCTGGGCCATGGTGCCCCACGTTGGGTGAAACATTATTCTAGATAGTTCTGTGAGGACGTTTTTGGACATGATTAACACTTAAATTGGTCAGCTTCGAGTAAAGCAGATTGCCCTGCATAATGTGGGCAATGGCTCCACCCAATCAGTCAAAGGCCCAAGTAGAACAAAGAACTGACCTTCCCTGAGCAAGGGGCGGGGGGTGGATTGTGCCAGCAGAGAGCTGTACTTTAGCCCGGCCGGCTGGGCCACCCTGCAGATTGTAAACTTACCCGTCTCCTTAACCACATGAGTCAATTCCTTAACATCTCTCTCTCTCTCTCATTCTCTCTGTCTCTCTCTGTCCCTCTCTGTCTCTCTGTGTCTGTCTCGTATCTGTATGTGTGCGTATATTATATCCAGGGTTCCGTTTCTCTGGAGACCTCTAATACATCATGCCTTCATTATCTCCAAAAAGGTGTTCATGGTAAGAACACTGACTTTCTTAAGGCAAATATCACTGTTTTGGAAAGTGGCAGGTGTGGGGCGGGGGGAGGAGAGGAGTAGAAGACCACAAAATGGAACAAAGCCTCAGCCCAAGGAAAAAAGAGATCTCCTTATTGTCTCTAAAGAAAAAGTGCCCTGGAATTCGAGCTCAGGATGTTGTTATTTCTTCTAACCCGGCGGCCTCCAACACCGCTTCGTATATAGCTGCGGGTTCTGGCTACCCTGCTCTCACGATACAGCCAACCGCCTTTATGGTTAAACATCTCCGATTTAACACCCAGGCTGGTTATCAGCAAAGCAGACTGTTTGGAGTTGTCAGCCTTGTTCATAGTTCTGCTCTGCAGTAAAAATGAAAAAAAAAAAAAAAAAAAAGGTTCTCTCTAAGAACTAGCTGGCAGCTCGCCTGGAAAAGCCCTACGTTTTTAGTCTTGGCCTTCGGAGAAAATCCCAAGTCAGTTGTCAAAGTTTGGTTTTGTTTATTTGTTAGTTTAAAATTTTTACAGAGGCCAAATGACCTCAATCTATCTGTCTCACCTGATACTCTTTGACCAGAAGATCTGTACGCCTAGCCATAAGCACCAAGAAGGAAACGGCGTTGATATGCTCTCAGGATGTCTACCCTGTTCTCTCCGTAAGTCAGTTACGCACTTTTGGGGGAAACAGGGCCACATTTTCTCGTTCTCCGTCTCCTATGATCAGGGCTGGAGAAGTCATTTCTCACCCTAAGATTAGCCGTATGGAAACTGACCGATTCTCTGACCAGATAGATCGTGGCATAGATTTTCCTGGGCTTAAGCAGTCTACCTGCACCTGGTTACCCTAAAGGCTTAGAGTTATTGGCAAGACAATATTTTAAAAGTTATTATTCTGAGGATATAAGATAAAGTGACAGAAAAGCAGAGAACAGATGCTGTAGTTTGTGTGTGTTTGTGTAAGAATGAGGTTGGTAGACCCTCATTTACCAAATTTTGCATTCCTCTCCCTAGAAACGCGGAGAACGGCTTTTATATTTTGTCCAAGACGGCTGCATAGTATTACCTTTCATATACAGTTTGCTTTCCAGCCTGGGGAGGGATAAGCCTTTCTAATGATCAGATCGGTACAAATCACTCTTACTCAAGATCAGCTATTCCGGAAGTTATTATCAATAAATCAATGTTACTTTGATCACTGAACAGTGTACTCAACATCAAAGGAAGTGCGATAGCATTTTCAAAGAATTCGGAAATCACATGGTGATGAAGAGATCATGGAGTTCGCCACCAGACAAACAAGGATTTGAACGGCAACTTTTTCACTTTGTGTCAGGGGAGAACGTTTTGCCTCCCTGAGCCTCAGTGTCTTCTGATACTGATATGCTGAGACCATTGGGAGGATTAAGGGGAAGCACGTCTGCAAGCCATCTAGCAATATGTTGGCCCAGGTAGGTGCTCAGTAAGCAGTCACTGCCCACCCTTTTCCTGGAATCTCCATTGCCTTGTCTTTACTATGTGGGTAATATTATCAGCCACATACGGGTTTGGAGGGATTGCACGTGGCACCGTATGAAAGGTCTCGACGTAGTAAATGGCGTGTGGCTACTCCCATCAGCTGCTCAAATTCCATCCCTCCCAGCCTCGCCCTGCTGGGCACCACAAGAGCCAGAGAGCCAAAATGACCCTTTGCAGATCCTTTGGCCGCTGAGAGCTGGACCCTCTTGCGACGCGGAAATAAAACGGAGGCCATCTTCGCGCCACGTGGGCTGCTTCTGAAGATTGTAGCAACGTGGTTCTCTGGCACCTACAGTGGCCACCTCAGGCTTCCCGGTGACCACGGGAGGCTGCTCCCGTGGTGAACGCTTCTGGTTTCTGGCTGCCCAGTTTCTTAGATTCAGCGACGTGTGTCCTTGAACTTGATAGTTTTGGTAGTCGTCTTGCAGGAAGTAGAACACTGGTGTGTATGTCGTTTCTCCCTCTGGAATTCATTCCTGGAGGCCCACCAAACTTTTTTCCAAAACAGTGTTTGGACCACCGAATTCCTTTTGAGACTATTTTCTGTTTAAATCCCTGCACTGTTTTCTATTTCCTGTTCAGAATCCTGAGTGGCCCACACTTGGTCTTTACATAATACTTTTCTGTTAGTTTTCCTTGACGTCAAGGGAATTATAGTCTAGCCAGGGGTGGAGGGCAGGGGGCAAGAACACAGGAAACGTACAGAGAAAAATCTAAGTCTGTCTGTGAGTAATTGCCAAGGGGCCACTTGGCCCACGAGAGTTTTGCGGGCTGTGGGTGGAAGGGGGAAGGACAGAGAAGGTGGAGAAGTGAAGAGGGGGGTCCAAGCATAGTAAGAACTTGAGAGGAGTCTGTGAGGAAGAGCATTCAGGCCATCTGTAGTGAGACGAAAACATTTTATCACCAAAATCTGAGTGAAAAGAAGCAAAATCCTTCCAAGATAGATAGCACACTTGAGGAGAACGATAGTTGGGCTCTGTTTCCAACTTTTTATAGAAATGCCTGCTCTGGGCCTCAACAGAATTTCAGGGATTCTGGAACTTGGAGAGAGGTCATATAGCTTTCGGGGTGGCGTATTTGGGGGAATTAAGGGTCAGTGGCAAAGATGAGGGGAAATAGCTGAGTGACTATTTTAGGATCAACATGAACCAATTTGATGTGTTTTCTACTGCCAACATTAGGGTGTTCGATTCCTTCTTAGACATATTAATAAGAGTAAGTTGTTGTGCGGCACAATCGTTTTCGACTATTTCTTTATGCAGACATACAGAAACGCTCTGCATTTAATGGCACAAAGTACACTTGAAAAGCAAGAGCCAAGAGAAGTCATGGAGAAGACGACGGAATGTATGCAGAAAAACAGGAATAGAGAAACTATAAAAATAATATAGCTATTATGTTAAGATCCCAGCCAACTTTTCAAATGAGGGTAGAAAATCGATGCTCTTAATTTTATGGTAGTCATTTAATTATGTTGTTCCCCAACTGCCTTTACAAGAGAAAAGGGCTTTGTAAATTAGATTGTTTTATTACAAAATTCCACCAGAATGTATATTCTCTGTAGCCTCTTATTTTTCTGTAAATAGTCCTTGAAGACTAAGCAATGGGTGGGCTGGGTGAGATTACATAAGACCCAAACTAAAATTTAAACCACCCAAGGTGACTGTATCTATGATGACTGCTATACACACATCTAGGACTTCATTTTCAAACAGGAAAACAGAAATCTTGCAAGTTGGGGCCGAAAAAAACGACATGCTAAAATCGCGAAAAAGATTTCATCTCAAGCATCGCGTGTCCCAGGATTTGCTGCCTCGTTTCCCTTCCATAGTTTAAGAGCATATGCTTCTGACCCACAGAATTATGTTTGTGAAAGACTGTCACCACCATTTTCTGCATCATTTGCAAGCAAATTTATGTCTCCTTTTTTGCTCTGAATTTATTTTTATTATAATTAATACTCATAATAACCAACACCTGATTGTTTTTTTTTTTCCTCTGTACTGTCGTGCGTAAAGTGGCCTTTTACAGATTAGCTGTTAAATGTTTCTGCAAGCATTACCCTCCCTTTGGGGAAGCCTTGTCCGAGGTTCTGTCTACTCAGCACTATTTGCATTCGCCTGGTGCTCTGGTGAACAATGCACTTACCTGAGAAAAAGTCACCTTAAAGGTGTGATATTTGTTGGCTATTACAACATCCTGACATGTGTCTCTGGGATGCCCCAGGAATGCACCCCTTCAAGGAAAGTGAGAAATACATTTGTTGTTGTTGTTATTTTAGTTATTCAGAATCTCACCAAAAAATAAGGACATTAAATTGTCTCCCCTAAATGAGTTAGGACATCTCTTATATTCCTTTATACTGACGTCACAAGGCAGTGTTTACCTATATATTTCTCAGGCGAACAAACATAGATTCAGCACACCAGATTTTTTTGTAGCCACATTATACAGCAGGTACTTGTGGGGCAGACGTTTTTCCCCCACATTTTCCCCCCTTGACTTGATTCCCTTTAGTTTCTTTTTTTAAATTTTTTTTCAACGTTTTTATTTATTTTTGGGACAGAGAGAGACAGAGCATGAACGGGGGGAGGGGCAGAGAGAGAGGGAGACGCAGAATCGGAAACAGGCTCCAGGCTCCGAGCCATCAGCCCAGAGCCCGACGCGGGGCTCGAACTCCCGGACCGCGAGATCGTGACCTGGCTGAAGCCGGACGCTTAACCGACTGCGCCACCCAGGCGCCCCTAGTTTCTTTTTTTAATATAATTTATTGCCAAGTTAGCTAACATACAGTGTATACAGCGTGCTCTTGGCTTCAGGGGTAGATTCCCATGATTCATCACTTACATACAACACCCGGTGCTCATCCCAACAATTGCCCTCCTCAATGCTCGTCATCCATTTTCCCTCTCACCTGGCACCCTGTTCAACCTTCAGTTTGTTCTCCGTACTTAGGAGTCTCTTAATGTTTGCCTCCTTCTGTGTTTGAAACTATTTTTCCCTTCCCTTCCCCCATGGTCTTCTGTTAAGTTTCTCAAGATCCACATATGAATGAAAACGCATGGTATCTTTCTCTGACTGGCTTATTTCACTTAACATAATACCCTCCAGTTCCATCCACATTGCTGCAAATGTCAGGATTTCATTCTTTCTCATTCGCAAGTAGTATTCCATTGTATATATAAACCACATCTTCTTTATCCACTCGTCAGTTGATGGATGTTTGGGCTGTTTCATCTGTTGTTTTCTGAGTTGTTAATTTCAGTCACTCTGACTGGTGTGAGGTGACATCTCAGTGTGGTTTTGATTGGGATTTCCCTGATGATGAGCGATGTTGAGCGTTTTTTCACATGTCTGTTGGCCATCTGGATGTCTTCTTTGGAAAAGTGTCTATTCATGTCTTCTGCCCATTTCTTCACTGGATTGTTTTGTTTTCAGGTGTTGAGTTTGGTTAGTTCTTTATAGATTTTGTATACTAACCCTTTATCCGGTATGCCATTTGCAAATACCTACTCCCATTTTGTTGGTTGCCTTTTAGTTTTGTTGATTGTTTGCTTTGCAGTGCAGAAGCTTTTTATCTTGATGAGGTCCCAATAGATCATTTTTGCTTTTAATTCCCTTGCCTTCAGAGACGTGTCGACTAAGAAGTTGCTGCAGCTGAGGTCAAAGAGGTTGTTGCCTGTTTTCTCATGTAAGGTTTTTATGGCTTGCTGTCTCACATTTAGATCTTTCATCCATTTTGAATTTATTTTTGTGTCTGGTGTAAGAAAGTGGTCCAGTTTCATTCTTCTGCATGTAGCTGTCGAGTTCTCCCAGCACCATTTGCTAAAGAGACTGTCTTTTTTTCCAGGGGGTACTCTTTCCTGTTTGGGCAAAGGTTAGTTGGCCATACATTTGTGGGTCCAATTCTGGGTTCTCTATTTTACGTGTTTGTTTTTGTGCCAATACCATGCTGTCTTGATGATTACAACTTTGTAGTAGAGGCTAAAGTCTGGGATTGTGATGCCTCTTGCTTTGGTTTACTTTTTCAACATTATTTTGGCTATTCGGGGTCTTTTGTGGTTCCATACAAATTTTAGGATTGTTTGTTCTAACTCTGAGAAGAATACCGGTGCAATTTTGATGGGGATTGCATTGAATGTGTAGATTGCTTTGGGTATTACTGACATTTTAACATTTGTTCTTCCTATCCAGGAGCGTGGAATGTTTTTCCATTTCTTTGTGTCTTCTTCAGTTCCTTTCATAAGCTTTCTATAGTTTTCAGCATACAGGTCTTTACATCTTTGGTTAGGTTTATTCCTAGGTGTTTTATGGTTCTTGGTGCAATTGTAAAGGGGCTCGATTTCTTGATTTCTCTTTCTGTTGCTTCATTATTGGGGCATCGAAAGGCAACTGATTTCTGTACATTGATTTTGTACCCTGTGACTTTGCTGAATTCATGTATCAGTTCTCGCAGCTTTTTGGTGGAGTCTTTCGGGTTTTCCATATAGGGTATCATGTCATCTGTGAAAAGTGAAATTTTGACTTCTTCTTTGCCTATTTGGATGCTTTTATTTTTTGTTGTCTGACCGCTGAGGCTAGGACTTCCAACACTGTGTTAAACAGCAGTGGTGAGAGTGGGCATCCCTGTCGTGTTCCTGATCTCAGGGGGAAAGCTTTCAGTTTTTCCCCATTGAGGATGATATTAGCTGTGGGCTTTTCATATGTGGCTTTTATGATGTTAAGGTATGTTCCCTCTATCCCAACTTTCTAGACAGTTTTTATTAAGAAAAGATGCTGTATTTCATTAAATGTTTTTTTCTTCTGCATCTATTGACAGGATCATATGAGTCTTATCCTTTCTTCTATTAATGGGGTGTATTACATTGATTTATTTGTGAATATTGAACTAGCCCTGCAGCCCAGGAATGAATCCCACTTGATCATGGTGAATACTTCTTCTGATATACCATTGAATTCAATTTGCTAATGTCTTGCCGAGAATTTTTGCATCCTTGTTCATCAGGGATATTGACCTTTAATTCTCCTTTTCAGTGGGGTCTCTGTCTGGTTTGGGAATCAAGGTAATGCTGGCTTCATAGAATGAGTCT
Source organism: Herpailurus yagouaroundi (assembly GCF_014898765.1). NCBI lineage: Eukaryota > Metazoa > Chordata > Mammalia > Carnivora > Felidae > Herpailurus > Herpailurus yagouaroundi. Next base: position 3,111,174 of record NW_024412419.1, read on the forward strand.
GGAAGCTTTCCTTCCATTTCTATTTTTTGGAACAGCCTGGAAAGAATAGGTATTAACTCTGCTTTAAATGTCTGGTAGAATTCCCCTGGGAAGCCATGTGGCCCAGGACTCTTATTTGTTGGATACAAAAGAATTGAGATCATATCATGCATATTTGCAGATCACAATGCCATGAAACCTGAAATAACCACAAGAAAAAATTTGAAAAGCCTCCAAATGCATGGAGGTTAAAGAACATCCAACTAAAGAACAAATGGGTCCACCTGGCAATTAAAGAAAAACTTAAAAAAATATATGGAAGCAAATGAAAATGAAAAAATGACAGTCCAAACTTTGGGATGCAGCAAAGGCAGTCCTAAGAGGAAAATACATTGCAGTCAAGGCCTATCTCAAGAAACAAGAAGAATCCCAAAGACAAAATCTAACAGCACACCTAAAGGAACTAGAAGCAGAGCAACAAGGAAACCCCAAACCCAGCAGAAGAAGAGAAGTTAATAAAGACAAGAGCGGAAATAAACAATATAGAATCCAAAAAGAAAAAAAGAGTAGCGCATTTCAGTCAATCTAAGAGTTGGTTTTTTGAACGAAAAAACAAAATTGATAAACCCCTGGCAAGACTTCTCAAAAAGAAGAGGGAACCCAGATAGAAAAAATCACAAATGAAAGAGGAGAGATCACAACCAACACCACAGAAATACAAACAATTATTAGGGAATACTATGAAAAGTTATATGCCAACAAACCAGACAACCTGGAAGAAATGGACAAACTCGTAGACATCCACACACTACCGAAACTCAAACGGGAAGAAATAGAAAATTTGAACAGACCCATATCCAGTGAAGAAATTGAATCAGTTATCAAAAAATCTCCCTTTTGTTTCAATCCAGTGGGCTCTGTACAGCTGTAAGGCAAACCTGAGGTTGTTTTAGGGAATGTTGGAGGAGGGAAAGAACCAACCTCATCAGGGCAAGAAATGGCAGCTCCAAATCACCGAACATTTGCTGGTCCTGAATCTTCTGTCTCGTTCACAACGCATTATGATCGAAAGAGCGGTCTATGCTGGTAAACGTTTAGCTACAGCTATCGAGGAAACACACATTTAGGATTTGCCAGTTGTGAGGGTGCAAAATCCCCCCACCAAGACCGACTCCAGCTCCCAGGGTCTGAGCTGAGCCCAAAGGATGGAGGCGATGTGGGCAAATGGCCCCGGTGAACCTCGGGGGGCTGGGCTCCTGCCAACGCCACTCACCCCACTTCACCAGGTGGAGAAGTCTAAACTGAAAACACGAAGCGATTTGCCGGAAGTCAAAAAATATAGATTATACTTTGCTATAGATTAGCCAAGTAGCCCTGGTGGGGATCGAAACAAGGACTCTCTGATTCCAAAGTTTTTAGAAACAGCATTGGAAATTGTTAAACTGCTTATAACTGCGTGAGAAGTGCTTTATTCTACAGATTACTCAAAAGTACTGACGGAAGAGGGCTGGCTTTTTGGCCCTGCCCGTCCCACCCAGTAGATAATGTGTGTGTCTCTGGGCGTGTGTTGCTTCGTTTTGTTTCATTCTCCCAAAAGGTTGTGGCAATGTCTTCCAGGAAACAAAATTGTCCTGTAATTTTACCGACAAGATACTTCTAGCTTTTCTTAAAAATCTGGTTAAAATACCAATTGCACTGACCTGATTCCCCCCATCATGGAAGGTGAGAAGCTGTGCACAGGCGGTTAGGGATTCTTTTCTTTGCCCTTGATATACAGCCGGCCATTTCCCCCGTCAGTTCTGCCAAACAGTGAACACAACATGGAGGTGCTTTGTTGCAAGGGCTTAGAAAGGAAGAAAGCACCCTACCCAGAGATCCCTTTTTCAAACCAGACTAGCAAAGTGGTGATATTATTAGACCTGCTTCTATGCCCTAGGCTTCTGCTGCCCTCTGGTTCCCGGCTCCTAATTATTTCTTTAAATTTATGTTTCAGGAGACAAGGAAATGGAAAAGTACTCAAGATTTCTTTAAATGAAAAGTACAGGGTATTTACCAGCAGTCAGCCCAACTTCGAAAAGGCAATGTTTTCCCAATATGGGCAGGCAGCTTGGAGTCCCCGGGTGAAACTTTCCCCTGATTGGTATTTTCATACTATCCGGCATTAATACCTTCAAGTATAGATTAAAATATCTACCTTAATTAATAAAGTCCTATCTTAGTTCTCTCTGCTGTTTCCTTCATGAGCTATCTGCTGTGCAGTCCGATGGAATACTGAATGTGGATGTGTAAAAATAATCCAAGAGAACTAAACACACATAGACACATTTCTCTGTCACACATGCACACGCACGCGCGCGCACACACACACACACACACCCCTACATACAGGCGAACACACACGCCTCTTCTAACTTTGAGAGAAAGCTAAAAATACCTGCTGTTTGAAATCACTTCCAGGGGTGATTAGAAAGGACCTTTCCTGCTGAGATCAAAGACAGATTTTCTTTGTGTTGAAAGGGGCTTTGCCTGTGGTTGTCATTGTGGAGAGAACGACTCTTCTGGAAGCAGAGCAGATGATGTGTACCGCGGGCTGGTTTAAGCCAGGTTTTGTTTAAAAACAATCTTTTTCAAAGCTATTTATAATTCTTTGGCTGAGAGGAATACAGTTTTAGTGCAAGTGGATGGTAAAAGGAAGCAATTACACTCCGTCATGCAGTGGTCTTTTTACAGAAGGAAAAATCCCGGAGTCAGAAGTGTTGGTGACCCCCTCGCTTACGCTGTCATGTGCACCGTGGCTGGAAATAGAAGACTTAACATTCCTGCCTCTTCGTTCCCACCTCTGTGTTCTCATCCTGCCTCTTCTGTACACCCTGGAGACTAGAAAATGCTGCAGGACTGTTCAGCAGATTGTATCACATAAATTATAAGTAAATTGAAGAAACTGCTCGAAGTACAAGCGTCCATTGGCCAGACATGATTTTCTGGGGGGAGGGCGTGATCAACCACCCCCCCCCCGCGTGTGCACTCTGAAGATTATGGGATTTTATCTCCAGGACTCTTTCCCACTCTGAGATTATATGACTCCAAAATTAACTCACTCCTCCAAAAGCTACACCAAGACCATTTGACCACTTAGTCATAATAGCTATTCCATAATATTCACGAATGAAGGATCGTCTCTAATGGCCTCTTTCTTATTGCATAATAGCTTCCATACACTGAGTGCTCATGACATGCCAAGTACGTGGCTAATGTCTTCACTCATATTACCTCCTTGAAAGTCATTGAATTATCGCAATAAACTTGTGATGATTTATTATTATCCCTGTCGTGGATGAAGGAGCTAAGCCTGAGTAAATGTCACTGATATGAACTGGCAGCTACATGACTGTTGGGGCCCACACTCAATCTCGCTTATTATCCACTGTATAAATTCTATGAAATAAACTCATTCAAACTCATCTCTTTGCATTTCATATATGTGTAGGTATTAATGTAGAACATTACATTTCAATTGATGTTTAATTTTTTTTAACGTTTATTTATTTTTGAGAGAGAGAGACAGAGTGCAAACAGGGGAGGAGCAGAGAGAGGGAGACACAGAATCCGAAGCGAGCTCCAGGCTCCGAGCTGTCAGCACAGAGCCCGACGTGGGGCTTGAACTCACAGAGTGTGAGATCAAGACCTGAGCTGAAGTCGGGCACCTGGGTGGCTCAGTCGGTTGAGCATCCAACTCTTGATTTCGGCTGTCACCATCTCATGGTCCGTGAGTTCGAGCCCTGTGTCAGGCTCTGCGCTGACAGTGTGGAACCTGCTTGGGATCCTCTCTTTCTGTCCCTGTTTCTCTCCTGCTTGTGTGCTCTGTCTCTCTCTCTCTCAAAATACATAAATAAACTTAAAAAAATCTTACTTTCATCAAACAGGACATATTCTTACTGTGACAAATGCAGGCAAACGATATTGGAGGAAGAAAAGAAAAATGAAAAAGAAGTAAATGCAAAATGCAAAGACTTTGGAGTTGAGACGGTATATAATAATGATTGATATGTATGTATTTCATCAATAATTAGAAGTATATAATCATGATATCTATATTTCATCAACAATTATATAAAAATTAAATAATTTATATAATTGTACAATATACAATTATATATAATTATATTACTATATATATTATATATACATATATATTCATACATACATATATAATATACAATTATATAATAATTATATATAATTATATAACTATATTACATTATATATATATAATGTCTAATTGCTGCAAAAAGTAAGAAGTAAGCTAGAAGTAAGCTTATAGGGATATGATAAGATTATACAGTTGACATCCAGATCTTGGGACTAATGGAGACTTTATGGACACTTGTAGCTTTAGATTATACCCTCTGTGTGAGAAAAAACATATCTCTTAAGCTTTGAGAACATATGAAATGAGGGTGATGATGGTGGGTGGGAAGAGGAAGGAGGAAGATTTTCCAAAGGCGAATGACACGGCTCGTCAAGGGTGTGGGATGAGCAGTGGTCTGAAGTTTCACTAGAGGAGAAGGTCAGTCTCAGGGAATCTCCCTGAGTCCCATGAGGTGGGACTTTGCTGTTAGTGGGTAAGACGTGTGACCCAGAGATCACATTTATGAGTCCATTTCCTGGCAAGCACTAACTACTTTCTCTTGGCTTTAAGTTAAAAAGAACAAGTTTATTGACTTTTCTACCTCAGAAAAAACGTATATCAAATATGCCATCCATTACTCTCATTCCATGGTCCCTGGATTTTCGACAGAAGTGACAGCACACCAAAGAGGGAAAAGCTCGAAGAATGGGGGTTTTGGGTCCGTTTTGAGACTCTATTTGTCACATGGAGATGGGATGAGAGGAAAATGAGACACCATCCTTGCAAGTTTTTTGGACCTTGGTCTCTAGGCAGGAAGTACATCTTAACTGCATATAACCCATTTTATTTTTTAGCTAAGATTGACCTGAATACCACGTGTGTCTGGAAGATGCCAGTGTGTACAAATGCGAAACTGTTATTAACTGAAATTAACTGGGGCTCCGGGCTGGCTCCGTCGGTGGAGCATGTGCCCCTTGATCTCGGGGTTGTGGGTTCGAGCCCCATGTTGGGTGTGGAGATTACTTAAACAAATACAATCTTAAAAAAGGAAAAGAAATTAACTGAAAGTCCTTCCAAAATTGTTTTCCTTCTATCCTGAAAACTACAGACCACGAGTCTCAGATGTCTGCTAATTTTGTACCAAAAGACGTCTGATCCATTGGGCCACGTGCTTACGTCATCCTGCGGTGAAAGGAAGGGGTGGGATTTCACTAGCTCCATGTTCCATCTTTCTGTGTCGCCTGACAGACGGCGATCACGCAAGCCCAGCACGTCATCTTGGAGACGTTTTGGCGGGACAGCCTCTAATGAGATAACAGGGCACCTTGAATCGGAATAGCTCTGGACCTTTCTAGTCTGGCCTGACTAGATGCACCACCGAATTCACCCGGGGCAGAGCGACGGAAGGGGCTGTTTTATGTGGCCGTTTTCCCGGGACGATTCCTGATTGTCCATTGTCGTTTCACCTCTTTTTTATTCTATTTGAACAGCTCTTGCTACTTGGTACCTGTCTTCTGACTTTTCATTTAATTAAAAAAAAAAATGCTTTAGTTAACGTTCTGTCACTAGCACCTTTTCTCCCCCCTTGCTTTTTATGTATCTGCTTTGCTATCTTATCTGGTCAGCTGGCCCAACTTTTAAAAACTGACTAATTAAGGTATTAATGCGTCTTTAAGCTCAATATGGCTAAATCAACAGTGGTTACTGGCTTGATTTCCAGCCCAGAGACCATCATAAAGTCTGTTTCCTTACATCAGATGTGTTGATTAATACATTGTAGAATTGGGCTCCAGATTTTTACAGCTCACTTAATTGATGAGAGAAGTCAGAGCTTGGGGCTGTATAATTAAGTTAGCTGGAAAATTAATGCAGGGATTGGCTTTGTAATTTGATTGGTTTAAAATCTCTGAATACACTTACCTAATCCTTTTGAACTAAACTAGGTACCAAAAAAATTATGTTAGCTACATCTCTGGGATGTTATATCTTTAGGGCAGTGTTCTTTTGCAACCTTCGAAAGAAATGATGTGTATACAAAACACAATAACCACTGACTGGCTCTTCAGAAAAAAAAAAAAAAAGATGACTTTCTTGTTCACTGATGAAGGATGCTGGACTTTTTCCTATACTTTTACTTTCTCAGCTGATTATCTAATTAACTTCCATGCCATAAATAATTATAGCTCTGTGACTACATCTGAATACACTGCAGTCTACTGTTAGGATTAATTAATTGGCTCTATAGGTCAGCGACAACTGACAGTTTTTATGCACGGAAGGGGTGCCTAACAAGAAAAATCATTTTGTAGCCTTATGCTGTCCATCAGCACATGGCGGGAAATACCTCCGTGGGAAAAACGCAGAGCTCACGGGAGTGTCTGACTTTCGAGGACCAGAGTGAAGTCTAGATATTTGACTGCTCCCTCCTAATTACCAAATAAACACATCATGAAGTAGTAATGGGATAACCAAATTAATATAATGCCTTCCTGAATTGTTCTCTTTCTGGCCTCTCAGTGTTAGTCTTCTTCTCTCTCGGGCCCCCGCCTCTCAATATTTACACCACACAGACTTCCTGTGTTGACTACAGGGATGTTACTAACGATGCTCTTTTGTGTGTCTACATCTTTCCTTGAGAGCTTAGTGGCCGAAATCCTGATATTCGGATTATATCACGTTCTTTAAAAATAAATGTGTTGGGGCATCTGAGTGGCTCAGTCGGTTGAGCGTCTGACTTCCGCTCAGGTCATGATCTCATGGCTCATGAGTTCGAGCCCGGTGTCGGGCTCTGTGCTGACAGCTTGGAGCCTGCAGCCTGCTTGGGATTCCGTGTCTCCCTCTCTCTCTGCCCCTCCCCTCAGCTTGCAAATTCTCTCTCTCTCTCTCTGCCCCTCCCCTCAGCTTGCAAATCCTCTCTCCCTTAAAAAAAATGGCAAAACTGAAATGAATAATAAAAATTTGAAAGCACATGTTTATAATTGCCTTAAAGACTTACGAAACTGTGTTTATTTGAAACAGGTGTTTTAAAGCAAGGAAGAGTTGAATGCAGTTGGGATAAACCCAATGTGTGTAGCTAATAAGGTTGTGCTACCGTGGTGACAACCGTAACCTTGACAAAGGAGTAGTGTCTTAGTTTAATCTCGAGGTAAGATGATATTTGGGAACAAAGCCACATTTTCCGTTCTGAGTGGTGTTTGGGGAAATGGCTGCGGTTTGCCTGAAACACTGAACAGAGGAAAGCAGCTGTGTGCTGTGGCAAGCTGGCTGCGTTTGTTTTTATGTTTCTATTTTATTTTTGAGAGAGAGAGAGAGACAGAGTGTGAGCGGGGGGAGGGGCAGAGAGAGGGGGAGACACAGAATCTGAAGCAGGTTCCAGGCTCTGAGTTGTCAGCACAGAGCCCGACGCGGGGCTCGAACTCGCCAACTGCGAGATCATGACCTGAGCCAAAGTCTGATGCTCAACTGACTGAGCCACCCAGGCGCCCCTAAGCTGGCTACGTTTTTAAGATCCTTTCGACCTGTTGACTGTATTTGTTCTTTACATTATTTCTTATTTTAATTTATGTGAGTGATATTAAGAGGCTCTCTGAGAACAAAATTACTCATTGACAACACCTCTTCCAAAGTCTTCTATCTGGCTTGGTGTGGTGTTGAGCACCCTTATTCTGTCTACCCTTTCTCTATTCCATCCTCCAATTACCTCCTAATATTAAGCTTTCAAGGCAATTCTTTGTGTTTCTAGAGAGTGGGAGGGTGGACAAGTTTCTACCAAATGAAACGACACTGATAGAGACCAATTAAATAATCGTAGTCTATTTTTACGATGGAATAGTCTCCATCCATTAAGGACGGTGAAAAAGCTTCATCTATGGTGATATATGTATCAAGCTCTAAGAGATTCTGGAAAAGAGCCTTGCTTTGGAATTACCATGTTTTGGGGGAAAAGACTATGTAGTCGGTATGTCTGTAAATACACACGTATGGGATGTGTCTGGAAGGATATAAAAGTCTCTGGTTAATAGTGGTTGACGTGGGAGGGAACAGAGTAAGGCAGGGCCATGAATGGAGAGGGATCTCCCCACTCTTCCTTACTGTCACTCCTGCATTGTGTGTCACGCATGGGGACTGCCTCCTCAAAACAAAGAAAGAAACAAAGACGATGCCGTGTGCCAGGAGGAGCATGACTTTTGTAGTGCGATATACCTGAGGTCTGATTCCTGACCCGGTCACTCGACTAGAAGTGAGACCCTAGACGACCTTCGGGATTTCTCTCGATGTCCATAATCTCACAAAGGTTTGATGACAGTTAGCTGACGTCGTGGAGCTGGAAGCACCCGACATCTGTGAAGACTAATAAATGTTCTTCTCTTTGAAGGCGTCCATCAACGTGAAGAGGAGAGTATCAGTGTCTATTCCAGAGATGGGCAGTATTCCAGAAGGGTGGAAGCTGTTACTGCATGCAGCAGGGCCATCCTGTCGGACAGCACAGCTCTTACCTCTGAGCATTTTCAGAGCAGGGCTCCCTTCAGACCTCAGAAGAGTGGCTGGCACTTTCTGCTGTGTCTGGGCAGGGGCAGGAGTGCAAGCGCTGGCCCCAGTTTGGAGTTCCACCTCGTGCATTACAGAAAAAACAATTTAACTCCCAAGCAATCATTTTTTTTGCGCTTTGCCCCCAAAATCTCAACGTAGACGCAGAGCCATATACGAATTGTGAATCTGTCTCTGTTTGCCCTGACAGTAGACCCACAGAGTCTTTTTTCACTTTTCCTGACACTTCGCTAGCGCTTCTAGGTAAATATCTGTTGGTGATCAATTTCAGACACAGCTCTGAGCTCCTTGGAGGAAACCAGATTGCAGGGCTATTCTCTCAAGGCAAGCAGTTTTCTTTCACAGTAGCACCGGTTTGTGCCTTATTCATGCAAAAAGGAGAGGAAAGGACCCTATACGTAAATGGTGTGCCAAACAAAAATAAGCCAAGAGAATTCATTTTAAAAAGCGGGGGTGGGGTAGGTAGATGTGTCTGTTGGCTGTGGTCCAGACGAGGCGTCTGTGGAGGACAAGCTAACATTGGTATTCTCACATCATTCAGGAGGTTACTCGTGCTAGAGTCATAGATCCAAAGACATATAAATCTCATTTTAACGCAATGCTAAATATATTATGAATATACACTGATGCAAGCTCTTTTTACAGCAAAAACCGGCTTGTATTCGAGATAACTTCTACGTTACAAGCTTTCTTCACTAACGTTTTGAGAAAATCATTGAAATGTACCTGCAAACTACTTTCTTTGTAACTTTGTTTTCTTTCTTTGTGATAGTCAGCGAGCCCGGGATTCTCACAAGTATGACTTTGTCTACCCAGCAAGGTTCCTATAGTGCTTTCTGCTCATAAAGCTAGATGTAAGTTTCTCATTGGGTTGGCTGGAAGAAACAAACGCATCAAATAAATGGATCCCATTCTTGGGTTGCTTATGATCTCGTAAGGCAGAGAAACCCTCTCCATAAATAATTATAATGGAAATCACGTGCGGTGCTGTTGTACTTCAGCGCTGGAAGGGGCAAACCTCATCCAAGCGTTGGGATGATAGTTCTGAAGACGAATTTTGATCCTGACTTTGAAGACAGTGTCAGTCATTCTTACAAATATTTCATGAGAGCCCGTGGTAGGGAATGTCAGACAATCTCTGCCCAAATGTATTAATAATATCATATGGAGGATGACATTCATAGAATTTCACAAATCGGTTTATGATTCCAAATTTGATGAATGCAGGAAAGGAGAAGCACTTGCTCCAATGTTACATGTGAGGTCAAGGTGAGAGACCTTGAGCAGAGGTCGGAAGACAGAACAGAGTCATCGAGGCCAGGGAGGGAGGGGGTGGCCATTCCAGACCCGAGGGACAAGAGGCGCAAAGACTGTGCTTTTGCAGTGGAGCATTGCTGACTGCCAGACGCTGAAAGATCAGTGGGGAAACAGCGTAGACCGTGAGGGAAGTGGGCACAGGATGCGGCTGGAGAAGTGGGCAGAGCTACAGAGAATATGTGTTGTGATTCTTGCCGTCTATCCCTAGTCCCTCGCCTTGCCTCATGGCACCGACTCACATTCAAACGTTTTACACTTATTGTTTCCCACTTGTCTCTTCCTCATTTCCATCCAGGCTCGGTTTGGCTAACTGCTACGGTATCAGCCCTGGCATCATTACTGCTAATTACTTCACTGGCTACCACTGTATCCCAGGACCTGATCTAAACACGATGAGAACCGGCCCATCTGATTCGCACAACAACCGAGTCCAACGATGACTGTCACCATTTCCTAAGTCATGTAGCTGAGGCACACAGAGGCCGAGGAACGTGCCCCAGGTCACAGCACTGGAATGGAAAGGCCGGCATCCAAGCCTGAAAAAACCCCCTCCTCAGCCCCTGCACCGCCGGTGCCTGGAGCCTGCCTGGCACCAGGAAGGTGGAAATAATATGGCAACGAGAAGCTGTTAGACTGGTTTGTCTTTTGTTTGCTTCTTTCTTGTTGCCAGGGTAGAGGGACGTTCATGATTATATTTCCTTCCTGAGATGAGCAGTATTTCTAACAGAGACATATTGAGTTGCTGGAATGGCTGGAAATTTTCAAATAACTCCCAGAAAACGTATAGCGAACAGAAACTCACTCACAGGGATACAGCGGTCGGTGCATCCTTCTACGGCCCGAAGCAAATAGAAGACAACGGAATACATAATGTGCAAATAGAGAAAGTAACTAGAACACCAGATTGCGTACGTTACGTTCTAAATGAAATACTATTCCATCCCATCCCAACTAGTTGGCTATACTTACTTACAAAGACGATACTACAACTGTTATTCGGAAAACAATGATGACAATTAATGGTAAAGAACATATTGTATCCCAAAGCCTAGCGGATACTCCAGCTGAATGAATGAACGAACAAGATTGAGCAGTGAAAATAAAAGAATTCACGCTTCTCCCTTTGGTAGGCACCTATTTTGATTATTGGTACGGTCTCAACTGGAAATATTTTTCTCTCCTTCCTTCTGAAGTCCAAAGCAGTGAGATCCAGGTGAGCTGGGAAATGACCATCAGTGCTTTCTTGTCCAGTTTTCGCATATCAAGCGCCTCAAAACCACTTTGAGCCTCATATTTATTTATTTAATTTTTTAAATGTTTTCTTTATTCTTGGGAGAAAGAGAGACAGAGCATGAGTGAGGGAGGGGCACACCGAGAGAGGGACACGGAATCCGAAGCAGACTCCAGGCTCTGAGCTGTCAGCACAGAGCCTGACGGGGGGCTCGAACCCACGAACCGTGCGATCATGACCTGAGCCGAAGTCAGACGCTCAACCGACTGAGCCCCCCAGGCGCCCTCATGAGCCTCATCTTTAACATTCTATTTACTAGAAAAGGGGGAGTACTCTTTGTGATGGTTAAATCTGTGTCAACCTGACTGGGCTACATGATGCCCAGATAGCTGGTAAAACATCACTTTTACCATGAGGGTGTTTCTGGAAGAGATTAACACTTGAACTTGTAGATTGAGTAAAGACGATGCAGGTGGGCATCGTCCAACATGGTGAGAGTTTGAGCAGGACAAAAAAAGCAGAGGAAATAAGGATTTGCTCCCTGCTTGAGTCAGAATAACCATCTTCTTCTGCCCTCAGGTGCTGGCACTCCTAGTTCTTGGGATATGGGACTCAGACGGGGACTTACACCATTGGTCCCCACTTCTCTGGCCTTTGGACTGGGGCTGGATTACAGAACTGACTTTGTAGCTTGTAGACGGCAGATTGTGACCCCGTAATTGCATGACCCAATTCCTATAATAAATCTTTAAATATATACATGAAGATAGATGCCTTCTTGGCCTGTTTCTCTGGAGAACCCTGCCTAGTACGCTATTTTTCCAACTACTCTTCTCATTAGAATGGATTTCTTCATCTCTCAAGTGCCTTATGTATCATCTCAAAGGTCCATTGAGTGTGCACGTCAATACTGTGCCACTGAGCATGAAGACTGTGTTATCTCACCTGACAAAGGCAGGACCAATAAAGTAGCAATAATTTTCCCTGCTAATTTACGTAGGAATTTCTAAAATCTCTGATCTCTGTAGTGTCCCTGGCTAAGAAGGAAACAAGTAGGTTTTGTGTTTTGCCACACGAGAAACTTAGCCCAAGAGAAATAATAGTATACCACTGAGTTGTTGAAAAAGCTGCAATTAGAGTCTTGTCTCTTTGGTCTAAGCTTGAATGCATTAGCCACTAATCTATATGCCTTTTGGACCAAAAGGGATGGCTCACTATATAAATTGATTAGGCTCTCTCGCTGGGTATTTTTCTGCCATCGGAATTAATCTTTAATTTGCTCATCTCAAAAATGAGCCCTGTTGGATTGTGCAGCTGGGGGAAATGTCTGGCATTAATAATATGCATCCTTTCAATTAGTCCTGAATTCAGCACATTACCTCCAAATGAGAGTATTGATTAAGAGATGAAGGGCCCAGAAGGTATGCAGAAAATTTTATTAGTTCCCTAGAGGTGTCATAATATTTTTTAAAGAAAAGATCATGCATTGTGCATCAATGTTTGAAGTGTGTTTATGGAACTGTGGTTTTTAACTTTATAAAATAATGTGTCCAGTTGTTAATCTGTAATAGGGAGAAGATCACTCAGACTTTCACATTGGGGCATTAGGGTCAACATGATGTCTCACAGGCAGCCCGTGATGCCTCCCCACCCGTGTCCGCACCAGAACACCACAGGGCTAGAAAGAGAGGCCACGATTCGTCACGCTGAAAATATCAAATGACAACCCCTGAAAGCTCTAAATCAGACATAATTTGATACTCAGTGGGAGAAAAATGGATGTATATTAAGAAGCCCTCTCCCCTATGACTCTTCTCAAGGATGACGCTGGCTTTGCTTCTAGGTGCAGACCTCGAAGATACTGTGTTTTCAAGCTCCCCAAACTCAGAGACGCAAGGTCTACTGACCCCCAAAGCTGAACGTTCCTTCCAGCACCACTTTCAGAGAAGGGAATGGTTCTCTCCTGAAGACTCCTTTCCCACCCTCCGTACAGAAATGAAGACGGAATCGGCCGGGAAGAGACAGTAAGATCAAGGTGAAGTGGCATCTGCACCCTGGTGGAGATTGAAGCCTCCCGCCACCCCCACCTCCATGCAAAAGTAGAGGCCGAATAACCCTGTTGGCCGGCAGCACTGCATCCCAAAAATGTCTTAGGGACTCTCAGCCACATATTGGTTCCAAGCGCCAAAGAGGAAGGCACTGGTTGTGGGAAAAACATATCACTAGAAGAGGTAAGAACTCACCGGAAATGGGAGATTCCATTCCCTGTTGGACACATCAATGTTGTCTGCACGTGCGGACCGCTAAGAAAGGTCTGACTACAGACAGGCAAACCATGACTGAGCAAATCCACTGACGGGGTTCTTTCAACACGTATGAGCACAAAACTGGTAAGCAGAGGGAAACCAGGATGGGAGAAAGCATGTGGAGGGCACGATCGCTTCAGCCCTTGTGTGACCCTTCCGGGCCCCCTCTCCCCACCAAGGCGAATACTCGTCAGGGGGCCAACACCGAGCCTCACGGTGTGAGGACGGACGCCCGCTGCACTCTGGCTTGCTTCGAGGGCTCCAGACGCTCGCCATGCCTGGCCCTCAACGTGGCCACCCCCCTCAGCTCTGGCTCCCTCTTTTCCCTGTTTCAGACATTCCTGTTCTTTTTACCTTCCAGCCCTCTTTCGGACACAGTTCTGTCACGAACCCCCCAGCTCTATCACCCGTGACCGTAAATACGGTTTATTACTTCTCTCAGCCTGCTGCTGCCAGGCTCCGGTGAGCTGGATTCGTCAAATGGTCGATGGAGAGTAAACACGATAAGAGCTTCAGATGTCAGGGCCACGAAATTATGAAATAATGTGTTAACGTACTTTCCAAACCGTCCATGCACCGTGTTATCAAGCTCTGATCTCGAGAGATCGCAGCGGCTTTGAAACATTGCGTCTTCAGTTTTATTCCTTAGGAATTTTGTTTTTATTTAGCTTTAAAGCACCACCGTATCTTTCGAGCTTAGTATATTGACATTTTATGAGGAGGGACTCTGTGTAAGCACGAAAAATAATTTAAAAAATCACCAATGGTTCTTCCTTCTGATTTTTCTTTTGGCTTAAAAAAATAGTTTTCTGCGGGAATCGTGTCTAACGATGTGTTCTGCAAAGTATGTACCATCTTACAGTTTATATTTTGCTCTGAATATGTATGTGTGTATACATATATAGGAAAGAAATCAAGTTAATTTAAATTGCACAGATTTCTTGATGAAGAAAACCAAAGGTTTCAATATTGTTCTAAATTTAAAGAGAACCAATTTATAATCTTAGAGACTTATCTTAGTCATTGAAGCCACTCATTCATGATCTGCAGATCTCATGTTCCATGAATGTAAAATAACATCGTGCACTTGCTAATCAAGATCCATAAACAATTTACAGCAAGCAGTCATTCAGGATATTGACTGCTACTTTTCCTGTTTCAGAATTTTGTCTGAAGTCCCCAGATGGAACACGGAAGCTGGGAAGCATCTGTGCAAAGATAGCAGCAGTGGGCAGTGAGAAATCTCTTGCAGAGCATTTAAGGGGAAAGCCAGCCAGCCAGCCCTGCCTATACCCTGCTAAGACCCGTATGTGACCTCCTCCCACAAATGTATGATCAACTGGGACACCAGCCCTCCAGAGCTGTTCACCGAGGTGGCGAGTTCACAGCACAAGTGTATCATCACTTGTGAGAAGACTTCATCCCAACCAGGTTGGGGGGGGGGCCCACATAATGAGTCGGCAACATGGTGGGCATGCCTTGTGGTGCAACAAAGGGCATTTTCTGTCTTCGTGGCTGGGTGCTTGCAGAGCTTTGAAACTCGGGCTCCCCCAACTCGACACGGAGCACACAGAGAGAAATCTGACATGCGTCTGCTGGAACTGGGATAAGTAATTGAACCAGCGTTTTCTTATCTATGAAAATTTTGAAGGTGAGAGGCTGGGAGCAGCCTGAGATGGCAGGCAAGGAGGCAGTCGCTCTGTGGCACATCCTTTGGCCCAGCAGATGTCATCGAAGTTGGTAAACTTGAGCCATCTTACAGACGCTGCACCAAGACGGCACCCAACCCAAGTGAGAGTTTGAGGGGAAGGCGGTCTAGAGGCTATTCCCTGGGCAGAAGAGTGAGGACTAGCTTACGATGTCAGGAAGCTTCCTGCACTGACACCGCGTGTTCTAACACGCCCCACCAGGGTAGTCAATGGCAAGCCGGGGTTAGCCAGGAGACAGGTGCACCAGCAGAAGCAATTAAGGTAACAGAAAATCTACAAGCACTTCATCCCTTTTCTGCTAATATCTCTTTCCCTACTTGACCCTGAATTAGCCAGAAGAGAAGAAACAAAGAGGTGGAAGAAAAAGAGAACAGGCCATCTGTGTTCCCGCCCACAGGAGACCCCTGGCCAACCATCAGACCCAGAGGGGCAGCTGTGGGAGGTGTACGTCAAGGAGGGAGACTGAATTAGACCGGAGGACGAAGCACGACGCAGGCTTTGCAGGATGCGTTCATGTGTTCAAGTCATAAAATTGGCTGGTATGAGATTATGGAGCCTAAGATGTCCCAGAGTGGCAGAGAAAGGTGGTGGGATTGAACGCGTGTGCAGGCAGCGGTTAGAGAGAAGCATTTCTCCTTGTATCCAAGTTCAAACTGTTTAATAATGTGCTTCCTAAATGACCAATATTGTTGCCAATTAAGCAGGAATGTGACAGTGAGGATGCTCTGAGAGCCCATCGAAGCAGCTCCTCAATCATTGTCCCCAAGGGACAAATGTTTTACCAAATGCATGGATTTAGCCCACCTTTCGACCTTATCCCCGTTCCCTGCACACCTTGCAGAGAGGGAACCGGCCGCATTCGGTGTTTTTCCGGCGACAGGGGATTGGAAGTCAGTTTCAACATGGCCGAGCGGGATTAGCAAATTTTATGGCATTGCCAACATCTGAAGGGGCACGCCGATCCAAAACACAGACGGTAAATGCAGGGCTCCATTCCTGGGATGATGTGGCAAAACACACACCTCTGTGGTGGGGAGGAGTAGAGACCGCACTTGGGGTCATAAAGGTAAAAACAGAGACGCCCATGATGGTCTATCCTGGTAAGAAAGACATTGTTGTCAATCACCTGGAACCCTGGCTTTCGCCTGTGATGTGGGGGTGTCACGTGCATGCTACACGGAGGGTTCAGGGAGCCCCCCTCATCCTGACCACACCTCAGCAATCAGAAAGAGACTTTGAATTCAGTCAGGCTAAGACAGAGGACTCCCGGGCCACAGCAGAATTTCGAAGCGCTCTTCCGTTTCTTTAAGGAGCGCTATTCGCGGGTAGTAAAACTGAAATAAAATAAGCAAAAGTAAAGTAAGGGCTGAGTTCTTGAAAATTTGTGGGTAATTTCATGGATTTTTAAAATCCTCTTAATAATTCAGATGCTCTCTTCTTCAGGACAATGAATGCCTCGTCCAGGGTCATGTTGGTGACTGGGTCTTGACCACTCTACATACCAGTTTAGGACGCACGCGTTTCTCACTGTCGCTTCCCGACTGCCCTTCTGCATCAGTCACTCAAGTATTACCTGAATCGTAAACTCATGAAAAGCCAAGTCTCATCAAGTTACGCAAGCCCATCTCGCCAGCTCATAATTTTCCTCGTGTGGTCCCGGACACACAAGAGCTTGTTCCCTTGTGAGTAGCTTCTGGTCAAACGTGTCATTTCTGTTTCATTATACATAAATGTTTAGTCACTGGGGGGCTGTTAATCAGAAAAAATGAAAGAGGGGCGCCTGGGTGGCTCAGTTGGTTAAGCATCTGACTTCAGCTCAGGTCATGATCTCATGGTTCGTGAGTTGGAGTCCCCATGTTGGGGGTATCTGCTGTCAGCACAGAATCCTCTGTCCGCCCCCGCTCTCTGTCCCTCCATAACTCATGGTCTCTCTCTGTCAAAAATAAAAACATTTAAAAACGTGTAAAATAAGGAAGAAGAAATTAATGAAATGGGACTCACCAGGCAGAGAAAGCCTCAAGATTTTAAATCTACCTATCGATGTATCCATCCACCTGTCTGTGTGTCTCTTTGTGTCCAAGCCTTGATACAAATGAAGAAAGAACATTAGTCCTGAATTCTGAATTTTATGGGGAGCAGAAAATGATACCTCTGGAAGCAGAGCAGCTCAGACAACATTCCCCCCCACCCCAACCCGGTGGCTGGGACAGTGTGGCCGGGGGTCGTGGCCAGGATGAGCAGGCAAAGGTACAGGGGAGTCACTCGTAAGTCCAGGAGGCATAATGTGGGAGGGGAAACCATGAAATTCAGAAGTAATAGCATAGATTACATCAAACCTTTAGATGGCCAGCCACACAAAGAAAAATGTCTCTGATCTTCTGTTTCAGTTTCAACAAAGAAAAATGAATTCATGGTCATCCCACTGAAATTTCAGGGAATGGGATAGCTAAAATAAGTTTAAGGAAAAACATGCTTAATGGGCATTAACAGTATAGCACATATTAATATTTATTTAAAATGTATAAAATATACTTTAGAAGTCATTAGTGTGCTATCTTTACTGCATCATTAGCAAGCAAAGACATACACAGTCTTCCAAAGGTTGACCATGACTTTATCTTATTTCCCTTAATTTTGAACTCTCCTAAATCCTGTGTTTGCAACAGAGACATTATATTTTATCTATCATGTCGTATCATATCATATCATAATCTATCCATCTGCCACTCATTATAAAAGCCAATTTAGAAAACTGTCTACCAGGGCTGGAAGACAACATAATTCAAATTATGTTATCACAATCCTATCATAAATATCAGGAAAGCTTCTTTTCCCTATTTTGCATCTGAAGCCGGATGAGAATATACACGGTGTGGGTTTTCAATGCCCAAACGCTGGCAAAGTGGAACTGGTCAAGGGAGTCAGAGATGGGTAAAGATTAACAAATTTACATAAGCCCGGTACTGAGACTCAACTCTCCCCCATGAAACAGAGCTCACTCCTGGGTGCACAAGCAGAAGTGAATGTGAACATGAAGATGAGGATCAAAGTACTGACTTTACTTTCTAAGCTGAGCTGAAGCACACGGCTCCTCTCAGGCCCAGATGAACTCGGATAATTCAGCACTGCTCATGCCCTGGTATTCTCTGCGTCACTAAAGACGTAGCAAACCGCAGGTCTCCTCGGCAGGGCAGGCAGGCGCGGAGGAGCGTGTGTGGTGCAGGGAAGACGCTGGAACAGTGAACCCGGTGGTGCGGGAGCCGCTCACCCACGGGGCTTCCTCCGGTCCTGCCAACCAGTGGCCGTTCCTCCATCCGGAAGGCTGAGCGAGGGGGGGGCGTTTGGAGGAAGACACGGGAAGTAAATGCTCCTTCCTTCCTTCCTTCCTTCCTTCCTTCCTTCCTTCCTTCCTTCCTTCCTTCTTCCTCTTTCTTTCTTTCTTTCTTTCTTTCTTTCTTTCTTTCTCTCTCTTTCTTTTTTCTCCTCCTTCCTTCCTTCTTCCACCTTCCTTCCTTCTTTCTTTCTTTCTTCTTTCTTTCTCTCTCTCTCTTTCTTTCTTTCTCTTTCTTTCTTTCTTTCTTTCTCCTTTCTTCTTTCTTTCTTTCTCTTCTTTCTTTCTTTCTTTCTTTCTTTCTTTCTTTCTTTCTTTCTTTCATCTCTGAAGACTTGCGATTCTCTCTCTTCTATGGGAACTTAAGATGTATTGGTTAAATTCTTTCCTCCAGGACTCTCTGTCTTCTTGGTAAGAGGAAAGAGAAGATGTGATGTGTAATACACTTGGCATTTTGGAATTTCTTTAGATTTACACAGAAGCTGGAAAGATGGTACAGAGGGTTTGCACATGCTTCTCACTCGGTATCATCGAATGCCGACATCTTATATTATCCTGGCACAGCCATTAGAATGAAGAAGCAGACATTTGCGCATGACCTTGAACTAAATTCCAGACCTCTCTTCAACCATTTTTAGTGAAGGACTGTTAGGAGGCAGGGGCAGCCTTAGTAGGAGAAGAGCCTCTTCCTGTCATGAATCCTCAGCCCCTTCTGGAAGGCTCACAGCCTGACAGTGGAGCCAGAGATCCGGTCAGGCAGAGACCCGGGTCGCCTGATGGATTCAGAACTCAAAGCAAAGAGCCTACGTGTTCTGGCAGACGGAAGGTGTCCTCCCACGTGCGGGCCATTATTTTGATTAATAAAATCAATACATCTGCTTAAAGAAACTGGCCTAAACAGGGAGGAAAAACCTGACTTTTCCCAAAAGTCTGCATGAAATAAACATGCCAGTCTTTAACCAGTAAGCTATAGCACTACCACAGAAAGGCGCTAACGAGTTTGCAGGAATAGTTGAGCGGCTGTCCCCATGCAGATCCCAATAACACAGCCACAGCCCAGGTAGGAGGCATCCACGGCCAGCATTCCAGAGTGCCTCAGACCATCACCCACACCCTTCCTTGTCCCCTTCCTGCAAAGTCGACAACTAGCCTCTTATGGATGTCACGGCCCTGGCTTTTCCGTAAAATTTTACCAACTAAGCATGTGTCTTCGATACTTTTGGTTCATGCTGCCAGTGTTTTTAAAACTTGATATAAAACACACCACCAGTAAGTCCCTTCTCGTGTCTGAGTTCTTTCATTCAACATAGTGTTTTCCGGATCCACCTGCATTAGAATTGGTAGCTTGTCCTCATGCTGCTGTATAGCCTCCCCATATGTGAGCCTGTACGGATTTACTTATTCCCTCAACGGATTTGTGTTTGCAGCTTGGGGGTATGATTAATAACACGGCCCTGCGTGCGGGCATCTATGCGTGTACCTAGGAATGGAGGTGTTTGGTCATGAGTAAAAGGTACCTTGCACGTAGCATGTAACTTCAGACTGTTTTCTGAACGGTTGTGTCAGCAGAGTATGAAGGTCCCACAGCACTCGGAATGGTAAACGTGAACCATCCTGACCGCTGAGTGTTGGAGACTTGTACTCATTTAAAGTGAAATATGACACCATCTGAGGATCTTGTAAGGCCTCGAAAACATACCTTCTGCACAATAAACCCCTTTAGATCTTCATAAGCAGATACAGCTTGGTGCAAAGAACTCTTTAATTCTCTACTCCTCAGGCCGACCCGGGTGACAGAGCTGAGTTCTACATAACTGTGAGTTACAGACAGAGTTCATCTCTCTGTCTCAGGATCATGTGGCAACCATCAGGGAAGCCACTGTTACAAGATGACAGAGACAGATGCCTGGTGGGGGGGGGGGGCTCAGTCACTTAGGTGTCTGACTCTTGATTTCGGCTCAGGTCATGATCTTGTGGTTCATGAGTTCGAGCCCCGCATCGGGCTCCAGCCCGCGCCTGCTTGGGATTCTCTCTCTCCCTCTCTCTCTGCCCTTCGCCTGCTGTCTCTCTCCCGAAACAAAGAAATAAAAAGACTGAGGCAGAACACAGCCGAATTCAAAAGGCCAGAGGAGGGTGAAAGGTCACGGCTGCAGAGGCAAACTTTCAGCAAGAGGGGAGACCACTTACGGGCAGGGCAGGATGAGGGAAAGCACTTTGCATACAGCAAGAATGGAAAGGGGATACCAGGCAGGGTGGCTGGGGGCCAGAGCAGCCAGGGATGTTGAGGACCCACCCGCGTGAGCAGGAGGGGTAGGTGAACGGGTCTGCTTCACACAGACAAAGGCAGGGTTCACGGGATCTGAAGACACACAGAATAAACAATGCCGCTCATGAGGCCTTGGGCTTCTGTCTGATCTGACAACACAGCCTGTCACACACACAAAATCCCACCCCATGCCTGGCAGGGTTCGTGGGGATCTCACGTGGAAATATTGCATTTTTTTTTTCTCGAGAGAGCAGTGAATTGTTCAAATAAATAAGTCATTCTACCCGTACATACTAACTGCCTTTGCCCATTACCAAAAAGCGCAGAAGGCTCAATCACGTTAGCTGGGAGAAAATGTCCACCATCTTAAAAAGTGGAAATGATGGTTTTTGAGGTTGAACTATTTATGCCTCTTAGTTCAAAATCTAGTCTTTTCTTGTTGTTCTTTTGCCTACTTTTTAGTCTACCGTGCCCGGTTGTTCAGAAGAGGAAACTTCAGTTTTCAGCATCAAATGATCCATGCTGTGAGTTGAATTGTTCCCCCTCCCCCCCAGAGGCGTATGTTGAAGCTCTCATCCCCCAGTGTGATGGCACTTGGAGGTGCAGGCTTTGAGAGGTGATTAGGTTCAGATGAGGTCATGAGGGTGGGCCCCCACCCCCCATGTGGGATGAGTGGCCTTCAGAAAGCTTGCTTTCTCTCTCAGTGAGAAGGTGGCCCCCGTAAGCCGGGGCGAGGGCCCTCATCGGGAAGAGAGTCACTGGCCCCTTGATCTTGGACTTCTAGCACCCATAAACGGAAGAAGGTAAGTAAGAAACTGTTGTTCAAATTCCCAGTGTGCGGTGTTTTGCTGTGGCCACCCCCGCTGACTGATAACGGCGTGCTCGAAAGGGTAGAGGAAGACACATGAGAAATAATCTCTCAGATAAAATCCTGCAGAGCAGAAGCTGGGATTTATATGGATAATAAAGCCAAAGAAAATATATGCACATGTTTTTCCTAAGCATTGACTGGCGTGTGCCATTTACGATTGCAAACTAGTGTCTGCTGATGCTTTGGTCTGTGCCTTTTGTGTTTTGAAACTTCAGAACCTAAATCACATCCCTGGAAAAAACCTTGGGCAAGTCACTTAACTGTAACATTCTTCATCTATAAATCAGGAATAACTCCCTTATCTCATTGGGATGTAATTAATCCTTGGATGCATACCTGTGGAGATGGAATTCGGTACAATATAATATCTATCACCTTGATAATGTGGGCTTATAGTCCCTGATGCTGAGGATAACCTTGCTCTGTGCACATTTATACCACCTACAGTTTCTGACAGACCTTGAACCCTTTTCTGTCCCTAGCGGGACAATGTCATGAAAGTATGTTGAGTGGTAAGAGGCCGAATCGTGGATGGAATGAGTAGCTTTAAATTTCCCTCCAGAATGATGCCCTAAGTTGATGACCGTTGAACATCTGCATTTTTAAAGGGTGAAGGCCAGTGACTCATGGTGGCCGGCGGTGTGACTAGTGATTCCCCGGGTTTCTTGACCTCAGCACTGTTGACTTGGTGGTCAGGTGACTCTTGGCCGTGGGGCCGTCCTGTGTACTGATAGGATGTTTAACAGCATCCCTGGCCTCTACCTACCAGGTGCCAAGAGCATCTTCCCCCCCCCCCCCATTATGACAACAGCAACAACAACAAAATTCCCCAAATTTGCAAATGTTCTTTGGGCGCTAGCTTGAGAACTAACTACTGGTCTAAATAACAGTCATTGTCCATAGAAGGCAGACAATAAATGTCTGTTGACTTAACTCCTGGAAGATTAAGCTAAGTCCTGATCTTTTATGCCTCTTCTTTAGTCTTTGAAAATGATAAAAAAAATTGGGGCGCCTGGGTGGCTCAGTTGGTTAAGTGACCTACTCTTGGTTTCCACGCAGGTCATGATCTCAGGGTCCGTGAGTTTGAGCCCCATGTGGGGCTCTGGGCTGACAGCTCGGAGCCTGGAGCCTGCCTCGGATTCTGTGTCTCCCTCTCTCTCTGCCCCTCCCCCGCTCATGCTCTGTCTCTCTGTCTCTCTCCCAAAAATAAATAAACATTAAAAATTGAAAAAAAAAAGAGCTTTGATATATAGTCACACACACCCCACTGCATAACACGATAAGATAGGTGCCGGCCGTCAAATATTTCAGGCAAAAAGTCACTTTGTGCAGCGAGTACAGCAGGTGGGGCAGCAGCATGGATGCTGACACCCGGGGTGCCGCGACCACCGCCTGGATCCGGGTTACGCGGGTGTACACGTGGCGGCTGGGGTGGGGCGGGGTGGACACGTACTGCAGTGAGGAGACTACTCTGGGAGCCATATTTTCTATCCAAATACTAGACGGGTGTATCTGTCCCGCCGTGCCTGTGGCCACTTGGTCATGTTGTCCGTCTTAACTTCCTGACGTGAACAAGTGCCTGCAAGACAATGGTAGAGTCTCAGGTTCTCGAAGAATGTGGTGCTGATGAAAAATATGAACTACCCATGCTTCACTGGTTGCTGGTCCAGGTAACTGACTCCGCGGGTGGCAGAGGAAAGAAAAATGGGTTTAACTGAAGACCCTGAGTTTCTGGCGGGGAGGGGTGCTTTACTATCTCAAGTCCTCGAGTGACACCTGCACACCTACTGTCTGTGCTTTCCCACTGTCTTCTTTTTTTTTAATGTTTTTTTTAAATTTATTTTTGAGAGAGAGACTGAGCACGAGCAGGGGAGGGGCGGGGAGAGAGAGGGAGACCCAGAATCCGAAGCAGGCTCCAGGCTCCGAGCTGTCAGCACAGAGCCCGACGCAGGGCTCGAACTCACAGACCGCGAGATCATGGACAGAGCCGAACTGGGACGCGGAACCCACGGAGCCACCCAGGCGCCCCTCTGCTTCTCCACTTTCTAGTTCGGGCTCCCTCTGTCACCTGCAGCTCCTACCACCTCCACGCGGAACCTACTGGAGCTGCTCAATTTCTTTCCGTCTTCAGATCTGCCACGTGACCTCATTTGTGACACTTGGGACAGGATGCCACTGCCTGGACATGTCCTCAGCCCAGTTTCCCTGACCTGCTGCTCCCCTTCCCTGGCTGTGCGGTGCAGATGACGCTTCCTCCAGGAAGTACGCCCCGACCTGCACGAGCGGGACTGGCTGTGCTGTTGTCCTCTGTTCCCCACAACACACAGCGTGTGCTTGTTTTGATGCTTATTATGCGGATACAGCCGTCTGTCTGCCTTCTCCCCACTTTAAAATATAGTCTGTGGCCTGGAAAATAACCAGCACTTGGGTATTTGCTGGGCAACAGAATAAATGAACTGATACCCCTCGTAGATCTAGCACCTGTCTTAAAAGGTGGCACTGAATGCCAATCGGCAATTTTTTGAACGAGTAAACACACATACCGAGACTTGGGAATTCAAATTTCGGCTAGCAAAAGGCTGGTCTTCTGCCTCTGGACTCCCACAGTATTTTACATATGCATACATCGGGGTGCCTTCATAATTATACCTAGAGATGGCTTGGTTCTGAGAGCAAGTGTGATTCACGTTTTTAACATCCCTAAATATTGGTCGCCATGCCAGGACCGTAGCCTGGGAAATGCTATGGATAATTTTTAAAAAAAGACCACATCAAAACTGTGAGTATTTCCTTAACAAGTTGTGCAAAGAATCACTTCTGTTTTGCTTTTTCAAATGTGTTCGTAACATACCCGTTAGAAACATCCCTGTCGTCAGGAGCGAGGGTCTCATTTTGTATCTAATTCCAGTGTGAAAGACGTGTTTCAGACTGGGCAGATGACAGGGCAGGAGGAAAAGGAAATGATAGTGTTGAGGAAGGCTCTATCAGTTTAACCGAGTTCCCTCTAACTAGAACTACCGAGTGAACAGAATTTTAGCGCCGTCCGCACTCGATCCCGGTGCCTTTACCAAGTGACTGCTGTGTTTCACACTTGCACACAGAGCAATCTGAATTTTCAGGCCATGATGGTCACGTTATACATTACCGGACCTGGTTTGCCGATATTGTGTTGAAGGTTTCTACGCTTGGGATTTGGTCTTCTTTTCCTGTGTTGTCTTGGGTTTTGGTATGAGAGCGATACTGGTCATATAAAAATGTTAGGTTTTTTCCTGTGTCTCCTGTTATTGTTTGGAACAGTCGTGTAGAACCGGTATCATTTCCTCTCTAAGCACTTGGTAAAATTCACCGGTGAAACCATCTGGGCTTAGAGATTTATGCGTGTGTGTGCCGGTGGTGTGGGGAGAGTGGTGCATTTAACTACGGTGAAATATATCTGACAGTTATGGGACTATTCACGTTGTCCAGCTATTTTTAGATAAGCTTTGGTAATTTGTCTTGTTTGAGGAACTGGCCAACTTTTTCCAAGTTGTCCAATTAACATTCATAGAATTTTTCATCGACCTCTTTTATCATATGTATTTATTACACGTATTATTTTTGTTGATTATATTTATTTATATATTTGTAGTCGTATTTATATCTATTAATATTTATATATTTATAAGTATGTTTATTACATTTATTATTTTATCGTACCTTTAGCGGGTTATACTTTTAATGCACACTATAGTGACATCTGTTGTTAATTTCTTACACTGTCGTTTGTTTACTTGTTCTCTCCCTTTTCTCCATGACCCTTGTAAGAATTTTATCCACCTCATTGGTATGTTCAAGAAACTGGCTTTGGTTTGGTTGATTTTCTCTAATTTTGGTTTCCTGCTTTGGTATTGCTTATTATCTTCCTTGTACATTATTTGGGTTTGTTTTGCTTATCTTTTTCTAACCCACTAACATGGAAGCATTGACAGTTGACTTGGGTCCTTCCTTCTCTTTGCACATCGGTGCATGGAGTCTGGCATTTCCTTCAGCTGAGCTTTGGCCATCCCATCAACCGTGTGCCGAATTTTCACTTGTGTTTAGTTTAAAACACGTTCAAAAGTATTTTCTTTGAGGCTTCCTCTTTTACCCATCGGCTTTGTAGAAATCTGTTGTGTAGTTTTTGAATGTTGGGAGATGTGCTGATTATTTTTCTACTATTGATTTCTCTTTAACCGATTGTGGTAATAAAAAAAAATAGTTGATGTGATTTCAGTTCTTTGAAATTTGTTGAGTTTGTTTTATGGTGCCAGGGAGGATATTTCTCAGAGAATGTTTCGTGCGCTCCTGAAAACAGCTTCTCTTTTGCAGCCTTTGGGTAGAGGATTCTATAAATGTTGATGGAATTCAGTGCTTTGATATCCTCGCTGATTTCCCGTTTACCTGTTCAATTACTAGAAAAGGAGTATTAAAGTCTCCAAATGATAAAATAATATGTGTGTTTATTTCTTTTCCATTCTATTATGTTTTTTCTTTCCATGCCCTTTGGGCCTTCCTTCTTCTCTGGCTAGGTGCACGGAAACTTGGAATTGTTATGTCTCTTTGGAAAACCGATGCTTCATCATTGTGTGATGCGTTTATTTATGCACAACAATTGTCTTTGTTTTTAAACCCACTTTGTCTGAAATAGATATAGGCACTCTGTAGGTTTTGTTTCTGCATGGGGCATCTTTTTCTATTTGTGGACTTTTAACCTACCTTGGCAATGTATTTAAAGTGAGTTCCTTGTAGATAGCAAGTAGTCGGGTCATTTTTTAAAATCTATTTTGAGATAATCTGTTTTACAAATTTTTTAGTCAGATGACTTATCTTTAATGCATTGTATGCATTATTGATGCATTTGGATTTAGGCCTACCATTTTAATATTTATTTTATTTTTTCCTTCTGTTTCTCATTTCACTGTTTTTTTCTCTCCCTACTTTAAATTCTTTGAACTTTTTCGTGTAATTCCATTTTTTTGATATTTATATATATTTAAGTTTATTTATGTATTTTGAGAGAGAGAGAGAGAGAGAGAGCAAGGGAGGGGCAGAGAGAGAGGGAGAGAGGAGAATCTCAAGCAGGCCCCGAGCTGTCAGCACAGAACCCGGCGTGGGCTTGAACTCATGAACCTTGAGATTGAGACCTCAGCTGAAGTCAGACGCTTAACTGACTGAGCCCCCCCAGGTGCCCCGATGTTATTTTCATTTGTCTTCGATCTCCAGCCTTACGTGGAAGAACAGAGTGGAAGAACGATTTACGTTTTTCCCCAGATACTCACAAGTCTCACTTCTCTCTCTCGTCCCTGTGTCCTAACTTCCTACTGTGTCGTGTCCCCTCTTTAAGCGGCACTTTCCGAATGACCTTCCCTTGATGAATTCAGTTAGTCTGTCTTTACTGAGAATGTCTTTGCCTCATATTCATTCCCAAGGGCTATTTTTGCTAGACACAGAATCCTGGGCTTAAGGTTCTTCCCTTTCAATACGTTCGGTAGGCTTCACTCCGTTCTGTCCTCTGGGGTTGATGAGAGGCCCACAGCCACTAAGGTGATCATCCCCTGAGAACGATGACCCGCTTTCTTTCTCTGCTTTCATGATGTTTAATTTGACTTGAATTCTAAGCAATTTGATTACAGTGCATCTGGCCATGGGTCTCTTTTTGATTCTGTCTGTGTGGATTCAATGGGCATCAATGATCTGTATGTTTTGCATCTTTCCCCACATTTGGAAGAGTTTCCGTCATGATTTCATCAACGCAATTGTTTAGCACCACGCCGTTCCCTTCTCTTGAAACCTGATGACGTGACTGGTCTTGTACTTATTCCCCAGTTTACTGAGACTCTGTTTAGTTGTTTATTTATCTGGAACAACATCCCCCCTTAGTTTTCCTCTCCTCTTCCATGTCCATTATTCTCTCAAGTCCATCCAGCGAGATTTTATTTTATTACTACATTTTCTTAATTTCTAAATTTTCTGATTGTTTTTTCCTGATATTTTCTTTTGAAAAAAATTTTTTTTGCTAGTGCTTTTTAAATTCATATTGTTTCAGCATGTTCCGGTAGGGTTTTTTTTTTTTTTTTTTTTTTTTTCGAGCACTTTCATAGCTGGTTTAAAACCCCTGCTTGATGCTCTGAGCATCTACACCATCCCCTCATCGGGGCTGCCAATGGATTGTCTTTTTTACAAGTTGAGATTTTGTTGTTGTTGTTGTTGTTTTTTTTCCCTACGATGAGCACCTTTCGACTGTATCCTGTATTTGAGATGACATTATAGGACTGTGGGACCTGTGCAGTGTTTGCGTCATGAATTTAGTAAGCCACTGACTGGCTTAGTTTTAACCACAAGTTACAAGTTTTAACCACCATCAGTGGCTGTGGCTCCAGAGCTGGTCAATTTTCAAAGCTTGGAATGTGCTGTTCGGAGCTTTCTATGAGGGCATCATCCAGCGTGCAAGGCCTGGAAGGATGCACAGCCTTTACTCAGCGCGGCTCTCCAAGTCGTTGGCCCCCTAACTGGGACCAGGGTCCTGCCATTGCCGCCCGGGAGCGCGCCAGCTTGCAAAGAACGCTGCAACACAAGGTTGCTTCTGCTCCTGTCTTTGCAACCCCTCTGGTCCTGCCTGATTTCCTGAGCCCCCCTTTGCTCCCAGTGTTGCTACTGGGTCTACGTGTGACGTCAAGCACTGGAAACAGGGCGACAGAAAGTAAGCCACAGAATTGCCAGCTCCCTTGAATTCCACCTCCTCCAATTGGGAAGAGGCTTCCCTTCCTTGGAGTTTCACACGCTGTGCTCCCCCGCCCCCCAACCCCAAGAGGCTCTCACAGCCCAGGAGCCAAGCCCCCACTCTCACACCTGCACCTCCCCTCCCAGAACCCTCTTTCCTCATCACTGCCCACTTTGGAATTTCTGTGTCTTGATTCAAGGCTGGAAAACCCAAAAAGAAAAGCAAAATGTTAAACTCATCACCAGCTGGGTGGAACTTCAAATCCAATATCCAATATACCTGCTACTACTTGCTTTACAAGACTCCGCCAAGAACCGCTACAGAGATTTGTTTACAGGTGCCTTTGGTGGAAAAGACTGGGTACAATGCGCTTACTCCTTCTTTTCCCAAACCAGAACAGTAAACATCACTTCTGAGATACATCTTATGCGTAGTGAAAATTAACTGAGTACATCCCGGGTCAAGCACAGACGTGGCAAGTTCGAGCAACTATGCAACTAATTTGTAAACATTTCCTCCAAAGTCAAAAGTCAAAAGTTTCTATTCAGGGTGGCATGCTAGTGACATTGTCAGTCCTGGAAGAAGAAAGCGACAGAAACTTTGTAAATGGGCCCCTGGTCATTTTTTTCCCTTGGCGTCCAAGAAACATGACACCAAAATACTAGCTTACAGTACACAATATGGCCTTTGATTTTGTATTTACACCCTCCATTTCTATGCTATAAATATACTTAATGAAATTTCCATTGTTGTATACTAGTAGATGTAAACTTAACCCTCCTCAGAGCTTTTAGCAGGTTTTGCCGAATCAACACAGTAAGTTGTAGATAAAAAAGCAGGCTGTGAAGAAATTTCCACCCTGTTTTCCAGTTTTTCCACGCATCTGTATGATGAGGGAAGAAAAGATCCATTCAAATGCAGATACAGTGCTATATTCACCTGGGACTCCTTTCTCAACGAAAATTCCAATTCAACACTTTTCTCTGTGTTTTCACAGGGACTGAAATTTCACTTGTGTATATTAACATCTGAATCCATTCTGCTTTTTATCAGACCATTGATTTATTTAAACGCTGAAGCATGGAGTCCTCACAATTCAAACAGTTTTGTAAAGTCCACTTGAGAATATATAGGCAATTTTGGAAAAGCGTAAGAAATCCAAGGTTTCCCCCTAATTAGTCCCTTAGAGAATCACTAGAACAAACAAAAGTATAGAATTTTCACCTCCCAGGTGCCACTTAGCAGAATCCTAATAAAGTGTTACAGATCTTCCAATGCTGTCTTCAAGCGAGCACAGATGAATTATTTGGGTTATAATCAGGAGATTGGCAAAGGCAGGATATTTAAATAAATATTAGATTAGAAGGACGTGTCTTCATAGAGAGTGGTTACTCCGATTCCCTTCTGATTATGTTTGCTTTTACTCTCTCTTTGGGCCTTATTCGCCACGTTTCTTCCCAACAACATGCAAAAGTTTCCTCTGAATAAGGATATGTGCAAGAAGGGAAGGGAAGGAGCCCCCCCGTGCCCTGTGCCATGTGCTGCATAGTCTCCTTTCATTTTTGAAAGCCAAGTCCAGGTTCTGTGTCCGCAGTGGGAGTTTGACCATGGATTCCTTCCACTTGTCATCATTCTCAGTCCCAAGTCTCCGACGGCCAGCAACGGCGCTCCATCTGAGCAAATGCCGGTTTGCAGTTCACCCCGTTTTTAAATATGGGGGCCATTTATGCAACACAAGAGAGGGATGCGGGTGTGAACCTGGTGCGTGTGGCTGGGGACAGGGACGGGAGCTGACGGCATTCACACAGGCGGCTGTCCCAACTCCTGAAATGTCCAGAGAACCCGAGGCTTCCACCGCAGGACTTGAGGGGCAGATTATTTTAAAAATTACCTTGTTTTCCCCTCCGCTGTTCTCACCTCACGTATGAGTTGTTAGGATGTGGAGATTGCTTCTTTATGAAAAAATATTGAAAATGCGCTCCCACAGAAATATTAGCATGTTAAATCTCCTGCACACATATTCCTCAGGGATTTTTTTCCCCCATTTCACAGCTGCTCGGAATTGAATTTTAAGGTGATTGTTTGTTGTGGACGCTTTTTGCAAAGGTAGACAATGCTTCTTATTTGTAAAGAGGATGAAGCAGACAAAGTTTCCAGAAAGAGTGAAATGGAAGCTCTCCCTAACAACGCTGGCGTTCCTTTCTGTATCCCCATGGCCACTTTATAAATCATCTTTCTCCTGCGTGAGGTGAAACCTGGCTGCTTCCGGCTCATCTCAACTCCTCTGAGCTATAATTCATTTCTCCACCTGGCGATAATGATTGCATCTTGGAGTGGAATGCTAGGTGGCCACGGGAGCCTGGTGATGCAAAATGTTGTCACTGTTCCTAGATGTTGTTGTCGGGTAACAGAATCACAACATATCACGCAGATACTGTGCAAAATGATTTGTAGGTGGTTATTTCAGAAAAAAAAATTGCCTCCTAAAGGTATGTTTCACCAGGAGTCCTTCCATCTATATAATTGGAGTCTGTTTGGTTAAACAACCATTCATATGTTTCAGGAGCCATCCGGAAAACCATGGGAAGGGCAAGCTGACCCTTGTTCCACACCACGTGTGACCCCGTGACCTTCAGGAAGTTTAGCATCCACGTGGACACGTTTGCTCGGAGGAACCAGACCTTTGACAATGGGGTGCATGGACTTCACCGTAGTTCTCTGTGTATCACTCAGCTTTTCTCCAGTTCTTGACCTCTGGGTTTACACCTGAATCCCGGAGGGGGGAAAACGTCACTAAGAATCCTGAACGGGCATGTTAAAATACTAAAACAAAAACCCAACAACTAATAATCGCTATAGATAAAAAGCCAAGAAAAGAAAGAAGAAGGAAATAAAAATATATCCGAAACAAATCATACAAAGAGAAGTAAGAAAACAATAAGAACATGGCATTACATCACTGTAATGGGACTAAACACCTCGGTTAAAGGATCAGAGAGTGTCAGTTTCAATACTAAACAAGGTTCCACTGCAAGCTGCTTACAAGAAACGTGCTCTATTACAAATATAATATGAGGTTAAACGAAATTGGGTGGAAAAGATGTAACCCAGTAACAGCACTCAAAGAAGCTAGAGGGGCTATATTAATACTTGACAAATTCAATTTCACAGCAAATCACTTTTCAGAGGTCTACAAGGTCATTTCGCAGTGATAAATGTGTCAGTTCATCAGGAGAAAAAAATGCGCCGAAACTCTCATGAACCTAAATAAATTGAGAGACAGTTTATGGATGGCGAGACCCCGTATTGTTAAAATGTCAATCCTTTCCGCATTGATCTATAGATTCAATGTGATCTCAAAGTCCCAGCAAGTTATTTTGTAAACCCTGACAAACGGACTCTACAGTTTACATGAACGGGGTAGAGACACAGACTAGCCACCGCGATACCGAAAAGGAAGAAAAATATTCTAGGACTGACACCATCAAACTTCAGGAGTGACTATAACTCTACAGTCAAGTCAGCATAGGGCTGTAAAAGAAGAAAAAAATCACAGAAGCATTGATCAACAGAACAGAATAAGGAGCCCTGAAAGAAACCCACATAAATAGAGTCAAATGATCGTTGAAAGTGGTACAAAGGCAATTCAATAGGGAAAGGATTGTCTTTTCAACAAACGGCACCAGAACTAATAAGTGCCCATAGCCCAAAAAAACCCACAAAAAAACAGAACATCAGTCCAGACTTTACACCTTTCACAAAATTTAATTCAATGAGACACCTGAATATAAAAATGCAAAACTATAAGGCGTCTATAATAAAACATATGAAAAAAATCTAGGGTATGGTGATTTAAGGTGGAACATCAAAAGCATGGTCCTTGAAAGAAAAAAAAACTGGACAATTGGACTTTATTAAAGTTAAAGACTTCTTCCGGGGCACCTGGGTGGCGCAGTCGGTTAAGCGTCCGACTTCAGCCCGGGTCGTGATCTCACACTCCGGGAGTTCGAGCCCCGCGTCAGGCTCTGGGCTGATGGCTCAGAGCCTGGATCCTGTTTCGGATTCTGTGTCTCCCCCTCTCTCTGCCCCTCCGCTGCTCATGCCCTGTCTCTCTCTCTCTCTCTCTATCAAAAATAAAAACATTAAAAAAAAAAATTTAAAGCAAAAAGATAAAGACTTCTGCTCTACAAATGACATAGTTAAGAGAATAAAAAGATAAGTCACAGACTGTGAAAGAATATTTATAAAATGCATATTTGATTTAAGAATTGTATCAAAATTACTCAAAGAACTAGCTATTTGTGTTAAATAAGCTACCAACCAAAAAGAAAGAAAGAAACAAATACAGAGAGGAATCTTAAAGGTGCGTTGCTAAGTGAGAGAAGCCAGTTGGAAACAGCTGTATTCTCTATGATGCCAATTATATGACTTTCTGGAAAAGGCAGGACTAAAGATAATGAAGATATCAGCAGTTCCCAGGTGTTAAGGAGGAGAAGACAGATGCAAAGAAGTGAACCACTGCGGGGTTTTAGGGAGGCGTAACTAAAGTGTATGATTCTCTAACGGTGGATATATGATATTGTGCGTTTGTCAAAATGCATAGAATTTCACAACACAAAAGATGAGCCTTATTGTGTGTACGTTAAAATCAAGTTGGAAGGTTGAGGGATGCTGGGGAGACCTACAGACCGTGCCAACAGATTCCAACGTTATTGCAAATCACGTGAAGAAAAGGAACTGCACGCAAGCACTGCCTTCTAGCTGTTAGCGTTGTTTCCACAGGAGACCTGGATAACATTCCTCACATGCGTTGTGTGCATATAGGGAGGTCACAACATAGTGAATGGTGGCAGGTGGTCAGAGCCGGATGGCTGCCTGTGGTTATTTGCAGATACGCACAGGGAGGAGGCTGAAACGACCCGTGTGGAGGTGGACTGGAGGTGGGCCCATCAACAGGAACTCCTGTATGGGTTAACGTAGTTACAGAAGCTTACACATGAAAATACTTGCGGCTGTTTGTGTCTACTCGGGTCCATATACACACACATGATTCCTTGCTCCGTCAGCTCTAAGAAACTAAAACAAAGGTGACGCTTTAGTCCAACAAGCCCATCTAGTGCCCAGATCTCGGTTTCCACCACCCTTCACCAGTAAAGGGAACCAAAGGGTCTCAGAGAGATGACTGATTCTAGGACTGGAGCAGGAAGCGTGCAAGACGGGCATGTGGTAGTGCCTGAAAGTAAGGAGGGCGCAGAAACAACAACAGGCAACTCCTACTGACGAGGGTGTTCCCAAGGAGCACGGGGGCGGACGAAAGGAGCCCCCTCTGGACAAAGCTGGAACAATTTGAGCCGTATAATGAATAAAGTAGGGTTGGATTTCGGTGCAAAGTACAAAATAAATATCCACGAGTCCATACTGATACAAACAAGTGATTTCCAACTAATAAAGGAGGGAGGAGAGATCAATCTCCCGCTCAGAATTCCAAATAATATACGTATACATATATATTTTTTCTTCCCTAAAACAGGAAGAACATCACCGTCCACTCTTCAAGCGTGAGCTGC
This sequence comes from Herpailurus yagouaroundi, assembly GCF_014898765.1. Classification (NCBI taxonomy): domain Eukaryota; kingdom Metazoa; phylum Chordata; class Mammalia; order Carnivora; family Felidae; genus Herpailurus; species Herpailurus yagouaroundi. The sequence goes on from NW_024412419.1 coordinate 3,145,167, forward strand.
ACAGGGTGCACCTTCCAAAGAGGACAGGGTGGAAACGGGGGGCGAGGTGACTACAATAGGGCAATGTGACACACTATGTTAGCCAAGGGTTCCAAGTCAACCACGACGGTCATCAACTGTGTTGATTATGTGCCCTTGATGTCATACGATGAGGATGGCACTTGATTTCTGGGATCTTATGAATTAAATCCCAAACCCCAATCAAACCACAAGTGAAACACGAGACCGGTTCCAACAGAGGAAAATCCTAGCTGACCAGTATTCCTCAAAATCCTCAAGGTCACAAGAAACAAGAGAAAGAATGAAAAACCATCCGAGCCGGAAGGAACTTAAACAGACGCAACAACTAAACATGATAGGTAATGCTGACGACATTCCAAAAAGAAAAAAAGTCAATTAGGTAAAAACTGAGGAAATCTGAATAAACTGTGGACTTTGGTTTATAATAAAATATCCATATCATTTCATTAACCACAACAGACGTACGATACTAATGTAAGAGCTTAATAAAAGAGAAACTGTGTATGACTCTATGGGAACTCTCTGTAGTATCTTCTCAGTTTTTCTGTATTTTTCTGTATTCAAATTTTCTCTATTTTTAATCTAAGATTCCTCGAGAAAGTAAAGCATACAAAAAATAGTAATAATCACAAAGTAGCCGTGTTGCAGTGCTTTCTCTAACAGCTTATTCCAACTAGTTCTTGATTATTCCAGTATGTCTCAGTTTCCTTTTCTTTTAAATTTCAATAATTACTTGATAGTGCTACTGGGGAGATTAAAATCTCAGTATGGTCCCCCATGTAGAGTCGACGGCCAATAAGAATTCCTGTGGTTCCATAACTAGAACCATTTCAGAGTAGCCTTTTTCAGAATTCACTGAGAAATGAATATGTATTCATTTGTTTTTATTATTTTTTGAAAATGAATTTTGTCACCATTCAAAACATCTTAAAGAATACACGTCAATGTATTTGAGAACAACTACCTCGGAGATATCTGTAGGCTTCTGAGTCTCTCGGGCAGGTAGCAGATGCATATTGGGGAAATCTGCTTTGGCTTCGGGAGGGTTGGGATTCCAATCCATCCAGGCCACCCTAGTACATCCTGTACTTTTGAAGAAGTGATGTGATCTCTCCAGACCTCAGCTTCCTCTTCTTAAAACAAAGTTAATAATCTTTTCTAGTACTGGTGTGAAAAGTAAATGGAGTAATGCGTATTAGGTATTTGGCATGGTCCTCGGCAAAGCGATGTTCTGTTATTATCATTATTCGTACGTAAGTTCACGAGCCCTAAATTGTTTTACTAATAGCTTAGAAATGCAGAAATCTAAAGTAATGATTATATATTCTAAATATGGGGACTCAAGATAAAGAGCTGATTAGTGATCTTACAAAATGTTCACAACTAGTTACTAATTAGGGAGGTGGACCAAAATAGAGATCCTTTTTCTTGCAGACAAGGGATCTTTCTTGTGAAAAAGAAAAAAAAAAAGTAGTGTTAACATTCTCAAATATTAGGCACCATATCTCTTCATGTCTTTTTATAATTTTTGATACGAAGGCTCCACAAACTTAGTTTTGGCTCAGTTATGGTTTAGAAGCCACCCAGATGGTCTCTCTGTTAGACAAATTTTGAGATTAGTTTCCTGAAATTCTAACTTCGCTATATTTCCAAAAGGATGGATAAAACAGAAAGCGATATGGAATGTCTTACGACATGGAGCCTGCACTACCCCCTTTCTAATAATCCCCATGCCCAGCGGAACAGGATTGTTGCCAATCAAGGAGTGTTGTTCTCTAACGTTTTAGCAATGAATGTCAGCTCTGAACATCTCTACCCAGAAGCACTGTGAGACCAGCCTGGGCAGGCACCACATCCACATGCATTAAATCCTCATCGGCACACCGATGGTTACCCGACTTGACCACTTCATCAAATCAAAAATTCTTCAAATATTTTACGGGAAAACATAAGCAACCGTGATGGTGAGCGATTTGATGGAAACCATTATGATAAGTGGATACATGGCTAGTGGTTACACATGCAGCCCTTTTAAAATAAGAGTGAACAGGGGCGCCTGGGTGGCACAATCGGTTAAGCGTCCAACTTCAGCCAGGTCACGATCTCGCGGTCCGTGAGTTCGAGTCCCGCGTCAGGCTCTGGGCTGATGGCTCAGAGCCTGGAGCCTGTTTCCGATTCTGTGTCTCCCTCTCTCTCTGCCCCTCTCCCGTTCATGCTCTGTCTCTCTCTGTCCCAAAAATAAATAAACGTTGAAAAAAAAATTAAAAAAAAAATAAATAAAATAAGAGTGAACACCTCATCACATCAGGTGTTCCCCCACTTTGTACTGTGGAGTGTAGGAGGAAACAGAAATGCATTGTTGTTAACATTAATTATTGGACCTACTGCCTTAAAAGTTTTTTCACTTGGGATCAGAGTTGTCATATTTCATAGACAAATGCAAGTAAAGAACTGTATTACCATCTTGCAATGTGTCCTTTCCTCGGGGAAGGACCTCCGTCACTGACTCAGCCATATAATTTACTAAACGTGAGTTGTCCAAGCACTCAGCACTGCTGGTTAAAAATTATTTTTATATTGTATGTAAACTTGAAAATTCCAATCAAAACGAGAGACAGAGGGAGAGAGAGAAGGAGGGAGGGAGGGAGGGAGGGAGAGAGAAGGAAGATAATGTCTTCCAGATGACAGCTTTCTGGATGGAATCTGAAGCCTGAAGCAAGAGAAAATTTTCATTAACATTCAGATTACATGTCATTTTGATTCACACTCCCTAAGCGAGCTGATTTGGTCGTCAGCCAGCCTTCTCGCAGGGTGATGACGACACCACAAGCCTTACTACTAATGACTCCTTGAGTGACAGCCGGTCTCAGAGCTCCCCATGGCGCCTCTGCCTGCCGGCCCCGTGATGCCAACGCGGCTCCACCCAGGGCCCCTGGTGCATCTTCCAGGCCAGGACAGTCGGCGACTTCAGGAATGAGGCCACCCTCGCCCCTCCAGATGGATGTCTGCCCATGCAGGTGCCCCTGATGCTGACTTCCCAAGCAGTGCATGCTGTCAGAACAGTAGCATCAGCATCTGGTAATTGGAGCCCTCTGAGGACCTCGGTCTTTCCTCTCAGGGGAGGGGGATTGACCCTTTGCCTCACGGCGTCTTCACTTAAGCAATGACTTCCATGGTGCGCTATAGACATTCTATTCCTTGTTCAAAAGCCACCATGTTTGGTGTTTTTTCCTATTTTTAATTTTCATTCACTCCAGTTTTAAAAATCATACATATATGATATATATGATATATATTCCACCCCCACCCTGGAATCAAACTGTTTTGCCTACTTACTTGCTTTCAGATTTCAGTTCAGCAAACCACAGTCCTCTCCTCCCAACCCCCTCCTGCTCAACTGGCGTTTTGAGGCCTGACCGAGCCCTACCTGCGTTTCCTTTCCGGGGAGGATGCCACAGATGTCGATTTGGAACAGGAGCGTCAACATCCACGATGGCAGATGTCTTGTTTTGATTCCCTGTGGTACTCCCGAGCCTGGGAGAATGCTTGGCACACGGGAAGCGTGAGGGAGCGGCTCTCGGTGAATGAACAAACAAAGAAATGAATGACAAACGTGTACATCTCATAGTGAGTTTAATTTTGTCGTCCCTGTCTGAGATTTAGCGGGATAATTTTCAAGTTTAGAAAGCAGGCTCGTCTCCTGTATGCACCTCCTCCCTCACTTGAGTCTTCCGCATACATCTCTTTGGAACGAGTCCTGCCTTGGGGAAGCTACAGGCAAGAAGAACCTTGCACCCGGGCACCAGTCCTGTTGTCCTGTCATGCACCTGGGTTGCGTTTCCATTCATTTATTCAACTAAGAGGTAGTTACTGAGTGTCAGTAAGGGGCAAGGCACGGTCCTGGACTCCTGGGCTGTACAGGTGAACAGTGAGCATGAAAGAGTTCCCCGTGGAGGCATCTTTAATGAAACACGTAGAGAAGTTCATTATAGTTTAAAGATGCTGGGGCAGAGGAAGTTCTAGGTTAACCGTGAGAAGTGAAGTATTGGTCAGAGGAGCAGGTGACCAAGTCTCCCGTAGAGGACTCTCTTGAAAGCCAGCGGTGGGAGGCTGTCATTCCCTGATACCGGTGGCAGCGTGCTCCTCAGCAATCGAGCTGGAGGTTCTGGGTCGTGGAGAACACGTACAAATACACAGTTTACAAATAAAGAAGGTTGCGCTCTTTCCGGTTTAAGTCCTTGGACGCCAGTGACCCAGCATAGGAAATTAAATGTGTATATTGGTAGCGAAATATAGTAAGGAGCTATTGTAGATCCAGCATTTAGGAATTTCAGTAAAGACACATTTCATGTAAATATCCTTTGCTCGACTGTGGTGATATGCTAATCACTTCTCTCTTGGCCTCAGTTTTTGGAATGCGTTTGTGGGGAAGATTGGGAGTTTGGGAAGAATGACCGCTTTCTCATCAGAAATGTGTACCTTTTCGGGGCGCCTGGGTGGCTCAGTCGGTTAAGCGTCCGACTTCAGCCAGGTCACGATCTCGCGGTCCGTGAGTTCGAGCCCCGCGTCAGGCTCTGGGCTGACGGCTCAGAACCTGGAGCCTGTTTCAGATTCTGTGTCTCCCTCTCTCTCTGACCCTCCCCCATTCACGCTCTGTCTCAAAAATAAATAAACGTTAAAAAAAAATGTCCATAATGCTTTAAAATCAAAACAAAACATGTGGGGGAGACCGTGTGTGGAAATGAGACTGAAAGGAATTGTTTTAGAAAAATGGGAATTTTCTGAAATGGAAATAGACCACGTTCTGCAGTAGGAAGTATCAGGCGATATAATTTTTACAGAGTAGACAAGTTCTTATAAACAATGTTTAAGCCTGTCCACATACCTGGCAGAGATAAGAATTGACAAGCTCTCACTCTGGATGGAACATTAGAGTTGCCTGGGATGCATTTTGCTATAGGATGCCTGGTCCCCGTGGTAAAGGTGGGCCCTCATCGTGATTATTTCTAAGCCATGGTTAGAATAACTCCCTGGGTGTTCGCACGTGCACCCTGAATTCGGAAAGTGTCTGCTAATTGATTTCTAGAGTTGTTTCTCACTGGGCGAATCCTGTGCTTGTCGTAGGTACCTGTGCTGAGCAGGGGTTAAAACCATGGAGTATAGCTGAGCATCAGTCTAGATTGCCCACCCAGCCGGCAAGGCGGTCTTGGTGCAGAGCCCTGGGAGCAGATTGATGGAGTTTAAATAGAGCGCTCATCTGTGCCTTGTTCATTACTACTTTATTCAAGAGGCAAGTATCGGCCAAGTCTTCCGGTCTTTGCCTCAAATAGAGACAGATGCTGACAGTCTGGCCCGCCCACCTTCCCCAGGAAGACGATCTTCGTGGAAGCAGGCCAGCAGCGCCGTCCCAGAAGCAGCGACAGAGACAAGGTTATGTTCCACATCCACCTATGTAGCGCATTGAAAGATTGCGGAGCCCGGCGTGTATTTCATTAAAACCACCCCATTCCCGGGGCCTGTTGGCGGTGACTGGAAAACATCATTCTCAATGCAGGGGGGGAAATCCTGTCATTCGGTGACAGAAGCAAGATGGGAATTCTGACACCTCGGTGGCAGCGTGTGTTTGTCACAACCTCTTTTCTTTGTAACTGTGCCTCCCAGACTTCATGACACCAAGTCTTGGCATGATCCCCGCCCCCGCCTGCACATTTGCTTCTCCTGAGAATTAGCTGTTTAATTTCTCTGGGTCCTTATTGTGGTGTCTTGGATGTACATGTGCATGAAGCTACTTCTGGGTAAATAGAATCTTGACACAACAGGAGTGCCAACGCGGACTGGTGTGGCTGCTGGCACGTCGTTTCCAACCCCGTATTCCACACTCGGGCTTCATTTAAAGGCTGGGTTCCTTGAAAATGCATTTATTAAGTCTGACCTACTTTTCAAATATTTAATATTCCATTTTGGTTTCCTCGTGACAAAAGCAGCTTCAAGGTCTTCACGTTCTTGCCAGTTTTTAAAGCAAAGATACCGATTCAGCTAATAAGACACTGCACAGACTCACCGTCCCTGGACCACTTTCAAGAGCGGTATTTAAAGCAATTAGCAGTTCACAAGATCCTACAGGTACTCGGACGTCCCAGAGGACTGATCTGCATTTGCTCTTTCTGAAAATTCTCCTTTTTTCCTTCTCTTCACACATGTGGCTACGCTGTTGGTAAGAAGACTCGAAATGCACAGCGGGGAACACGCTCACCACCTTCACAGAGTGAGACCTGCTCACAGCGTAACTGACTCTATTCCTTTGATCAAAATATTCCGACATGGGAAACGACAGACACGCAGGCAAAACATAGATATAAGTGGTTCACCTTGAAGGGAGAAGAAAACAGGGAGAAAAGAAAAAATAAGGCGCGATGCACATTTGTGAAATTTCAGCAATATCTATGTAGGGAAATGGCTCAGCTCATTGCAAAAATAAGGTAACGTACACTAAAACAATCTCAAGAGGGACAATAAAAAATAAAGTTGGAATGGTGTGAGAGAGCATGGGGGGGGGGGTAGGGGGCATAAGTCGGCCCAGAGAAGTGCTTTGCGTGCCATTTTGAACTAGATGGAGTTCGATTTCCCTGGCCGCCAACGCCAAGATAAAACAGGACAACTACGTGAATTCGCTCTCCGTAAGATGGGAGCAAACGAGTCCATCGGTTTCACTGGTTTGGATCCCGAACTCACAATGAGTTTGCTCAACAGGGCCACTCAACAGGAATTCTTGTGGTCTGGATGACAACGCCCAATAATAAATGCGGCAAAGGGTTCCAGGGAGTCAAAAAGATATTTACGTGACAGGTCTCTAGAGAGGCAAAAGCTCATGCTTAGTTTTGGGAATGGAAATGAAATAGGTAGTGGCATTCTAGGCCAGCTAGGCTTATTGTTCTGTGTGAAACAAGAGCTACAATCATGCAACTGGAAGGAGGGGAAGGTGCTGGGGGGAGGGGGTCACTGCTCAGTCACTGCAGAGGAAACCGCGCGGCATCAGAGGGGCTGCTAGGGGCGTGCTTTCAAACAGCAAAGGGCTTTGCTTTAATCTCCCGCGAAAAGTTTGAAAACAACTTTGGCGAGTATGTGTGGAGAGTGACAGTAACTCTTACAAGACGCCTTCATCAAAGAGACGACAATTTGCTGACATATCTTTATGTCTTGAACAGAAAAAGGCGTAGGGAAACAAATTATGATGGGCACGTTGTTTTTTTTTTTTTTTTTTTTAATTTTTTAACGTTTATTTATTTTTTGATAGAGAGAGACAGAGCGTGAGTGGGTTGGGGCAGAGAGAGAGGGAGACACAGAATCCGAAGCGGGCTCCAGGCTCCGAGCTGGAGGTCCAGAGCCCGACGCGGGGCTCGAACCCACGAACCGTGAGATAGTGACCTGAGCCAAAGTCGGATGCCCAACCGACCGAGCCACCCAGGCGCCCCATGATGGGCACAGTTTCAGCACACCAAGCCCTCATGAAGAACTCGCTATTTGTAACGGTACATATTGGCAACATTCTAATAGTTTTATTAAATAATACGTTGCGGTTTTTATAATAAAGTAACATTAATAAACATGTTTCTGTGTTGTTTTTAGCAGCTTATCTTTAGCGGATGCAAGCCCAGTGTAATTTCCTGCACTGGAAGCCATACAGGTAATACATCTAATCTTAAACAGATGGAATTTGGATGTCACTATTTGTTTTAGGAATTTTTAAAAATTTGAACCATTCCTCCTTTGAGACTACTAGATTTTCTATTTTGACTCTCAGGTCTTCTGAGTGTCATAATAATCTTCCTATTGTTTATACTAGGTAGTTGCATTTCTTGCCTAACGCATTGGCTGGACTTTCAAGAATAATGTTGAATTATAACAGCGATAATGGGACTGATTGCTCCTGATTTTAATAGGAGTTCACTGTGCTTTGCGTTAATTAGGATACTTAAAACCAGTTTTAGATATATTCCGTTTATCATACCAAGACATTTCTCTTCTATAACAAATGTACTGACATCTCCGTTAATCAGGAAAATATTTTAGGCTTTAAAATTAGTTTTATTGCCACTCACAAAGCGTGGATGGATCTCCACTTCTAACCTATTACTTAGATGAATTATACACATACATTAGGAAACATGCATTAATATCTTTGCAGTATTGGAACATCCTTGTCACCTTGAAATTGTGTGTGCGTGCACGTGTGTGTGCACCTGTGTGTGCACGCATGTGTGTTCATATCCATGCACATTTAGATAGATATCTACGTTATCAGTCTCTTAAAAATAATGATATTTTTCTGTGCTTTCAAAGTTGAAATGCTTTAGGAAGTATGTATTCCTTGAAGAACATATAAAGCTCCTAAAACATGTGAACCAGGTACTTATTTATAGAATTTTTTTCGTTTACATTTTCCTAGAAAAAATATTTTAGTATATTTGCAAACTTAATAACAGGATTTTAAATAATGTAGAACATTCGTAAAAATTGAAAATTTTTCTCCTCTAGAATCGCAGTGGTACCTGCCCTTTCCTGCTAAAATTTGTGTGTGTGTTCTCTCTCAATGTTTTTAATTTCACACATCAGAAATTTATCGGAGGTCGGAAATTTATTCATCTTTTCCTGTAACATGGGACATCCCGTTTTATTATTTCCTGCTATTCTTTGTAGTGTTTTTCCTGTTTGAATGCATTTGGCTGCCCAGCCCATCAGGACACGGGGCCTGAGGTAACGAGCAACGCAAATTCTCAGTGGCTTAAAGCATCAGATCCCCTTTTTCTCCTGGTCCCCATCCCACGCAGGGTGACAGGAGCGCTTCTCTGAGAGGCCCCGACTCCAGGAAATAGCCGGTACCGTGGTCTGCATCACACAGGGACAGGACAGAATAGCTGAGGACACCTGGCCGTTAGGGCTTCGGATGTGCAATGGCACGCGTCCCGTGGCCAAAGAAGCCGTCGCCGCCTCTGACCTCAGGCGGCTGTGAAGTTCACCATCATGTGTCAAGGCCAGAGACCCTTGGTGGCCGGATCCTGGGGCTGGCACAGTTCTGCTTATTTGCTTATTTGTATCCGGTTTTGTTTGTTTCCCCCAAGGCTGGCTGTTAGTTCAATTTTTAGTATCCATTTGGTTAAGACTTATGCAGAATTTTTTTTTTCCCCCCAGTGTTCGTTACTTTCTAAATATTCTCCTCCTTTGGTTTCCAAGTCCAGTGGCTATATACGTTTTTTGTTTGTTTGTTTTGCTCATTCTTTGGCTTTTCGTTTAAAAGCCCATGACATGAGGCTGAAAAGCACTAGCTCTCCGGTAGACAAAACGGGTCCAGTTTTGAACTTGAGGCTAATCTAAGTGTGTGTGCCCGGGTGTGTACATAGGAAAGATAAGTCATTACAATCAATATATTCCAAGATATTCTGAACATTTTCTTGAGATGGAGAAACGGAAACGGAAGCTCAAGTCTGTATGGTTTTCTCGGGAGAAAGAGAGGAGGAAGAGGAGAGTTTAGAGTCAGGGGAAGGGTAACTTCAATTTTGTCGTGAATTTGACATGTATCATCATACTCAGTAAACTGAAGGTGCTGTGGAAATGCACGTGTGTTAGGGTGTTTGCCCAAAGCCATACATCTAGTCATTCAGGCCTCAAGTTTGCTCACCTCTTTTTGTTTGTCTGGATGTTTCTTCTCCTTTTACTCACTGGGGCAGAAAAGGGGGAACCTGAACGGATGGAGTTAGGGGACAGCTACTCCCGGTTCTTTTCACTGGGGGGGGGTCCACTAGCTTCCAGAATGAGCCCGCCCCTGTGTGTTTTGTTCCGTTCCTACTTCAGGGCTTTGCCCAGGTTCCTCTCCTTCCTTTACTGGGCTTCTTCCACTGCTCATCTGGGGGGTGTCTCTTGTTGCCCCTGACTGCCTTGCCCGTCAAAGTTCTGCCATGCCCACTCCTCAACTTGCACTACTCACAATGTACTCTCCTCTACCTACTGCCTTTCGCCACTCACTGCTTAGTGATTATTACTGATAAGTCTATGATTATCAAATTGATATGCTACTTCCGGAACTTGGGTCCATGTCCCAAACATGTGTGTCCCGTGATCTGTAATATCACCACTCGGATAAGCCACCATCAATTCCAACGCATCAAAAATTACGCTCCTTCTCTAGTGTCACCCTTCTCTAGGAAGAGCATTCCTAGTCACCTGACTGCTCCTGAGGAAATAGCAGAAATTATCCTTCAGAGTCTCCTGTCTGTTAACCCACCTGGACGGTCGCCACAGGCAGCCAATCCACTTCCGTTTTCCTCACAGACGTCCATTTACCTCAACCTCTCAGGTGGCTTCAGTCTAAACCATTGTCCTTTCCTTTGGGCTCAGGGCCAAACATTCCAACCTTTCTCCTTACAAATACGCTTGCCTCTTTTGTTTTTTTTTTGTTTTTTGTTTTTTTTTAAAATTTTTTTTTTTCAACGTTTATTTATTTTTGGGACAGAGAGAGACAGAGCATGAACGGGGGAGGGGCAGAGAGAGAGGGAGACACAGAATCGGAAACAGGCTCCAGGCTCCGAGCCATCAGCCCAGAGCCCGACGCGGGGCTCGAACTCACGCGAGATCACGGGAGATCACGCGAGATCGTGACCTGGCTGAAGTCGGACGCTCAACCGACGGCGCCACCCAGGCGCCCCTCTTTTGAACGCTTTCTTCTCACAGAAGCCAGGGAGATTGTTAAAAAAGAAAAATAAAACCAAAATAAACTGACCATACTATCTGCTTACGTAAAACTCTTCAATAGAAATGCTCCCAGTGTGCAAAGCCACCAGCTATGCAAGACCAACACTGTGACCGGGCACGTGTCAACCCCTCTGGCCATCCTGTCCCTTGATTAGTATTCTCTTTCCTCATTGTCCATTTTAGACCCCAGACCATCCCTCTTTCTGCTTTATTTGGTGACCTCCTAATTATTATGTCGGTCACACAGTAAATATCATCATTCAAGGCACAGAACAGTGTCTATGCTGCTCTGTAGCACTCACAGTCATTATCATTACCTATTTGATTACTTAATATCTATCGCCCCCACTGATCTAAATGCTGCATGAAGGCCACGAATGACCCTACCTTGTTCACTTTATATTCCCAACACCTGGTACCTAGTGTCTGACACATAAGAGGAATTAGAAATTATTTGTCTAATAAATGGAGTACTTAGAGACCACATAGAAACAACTAATGAAGTATATTGGATAATAAAACATCTTTTTCAAGAGAAAGCCTGGCTTGTAGAAATTCCATGAAGGCCCCTTGATATCAAATTAGTCTGAAAATTAATTCTTTCTAAACAGAGTTTCTGACAAAATCCTAAACCTATATCAAGGTCATAAATTCCATTTATCTTTCCATACCACAAGCCAGCAGTATCGCCTCCCCAAAGCCTTCCTGAACCTTCCCTCATCTTCTACTGTGAATTCTAATGAATCGTGTTCTTGTCTTATCTCCCTAGTTATCCAAGAACTTCACAAGAGCAAAGACCTTCCCTTTGCATTTAGCTTTCCGTTTTTTTGCATATTAAGTAACTATTAAACCTCTGCTGAATAAATAAATACATCCAGGATGATTTATTACGGAATACTAAATATCAGGAAGCACTAATGGAAAACCTATTATGATCCAGACATCATATTAGACCACAATTATGCAAAGTGCAAATTAATACAAATAAAACCAACTTGGGAGACCTTACCTTACCGACCGTGTCCTTTTGCTTGGGAACACTTTTAGCCTTTATCCCTGACGCCCATTCTGCCCTGAACAGTGTCCTAATTTGAACACCTCCTTAGAGGAAATAAGAGAATCACACCTCACTCCTGGTAATTGCCAGAGTAATCACATGTATCACAAACCCTAGGACAGCTTATCGAATTAAAAGTGTACGTGCCTCATAATTCATTTTTATTTACGGGAAATTTGGCTTACAACTGTTGTCATGTTGCATATGATTAATTATGCCATAAAATTTGTATGTTCAAGCTTATGTTTACTCCTGTAAGAGGATCCATGCCTGGTTTTCTGTATTCCACGGGGGAGCCCAACAAGATGTGCTGAGTTTTAATTTGCATGATATTTGCATAAATTTGCGTGTCCATGCAACGGTATTAATTTTACATAAGAAATACACCTGATTCTAAGGATAATGAAATCTAATCTTATGGCCCATAAGAGAAGTGGCGGTATTGGAAGCAACTGGATCATAGAAGTTGGTGGAAAGTGTGGAATGTGTGTCAAATAATTGCCAATGGTTATTCGCCATTGAATAAGCAGTTCTACTTGCAAAACATTCCCATATGTCTCTTCTCCTTGGAGCTTCATATGAACATTTTCAGATCAGAGATGACACCAATCTTACCAAAAGGCCCTAGAGGTCTTAGAAGTTAAGATTTACCTCCAAGGTCAAGGAATAGGTTCCTGCAGCATGAGCTCTGGAGCTAACTCTCCAAAGCTGATGCCCCTTCTATAGCTTCCTGAATAATGTGTCCACAGAGCCAAGAAAGATAGGAAGGGAGAGAAGTCTACTAAGGACAAGAACGTTTTAGAAGTCTACCCTTCTTCCCACTCCTTCCTCTGATGCCCTTACTTCCTCCTTTTCTCCGGACTTGCATTCCCTCTCCCCAAATGCACAGCCCGTTCCCATTAACTGGTTATGTTGGAAGCTGAACTAGCTTTCTAGTGTTTTTTGTGTTTGAGATAGAGATCATTTTGTGGGATCATGAGCAGGTTGATTTTTGACAACCCTAAAGGCTAGTCCAGTGCATTATCGTTACGTTGCTGTGGGAATAAATCAGAAAGGCAGCTCTGTGTTAGGAATCCTAAGTCCCTGCATAGATGAGAAAGAATTAGAATGGGGGAATTAGGACCCCTCTGAGGATAGCACTCAGCTCTTTAGAAAAGAATTGAACCAAATAAGCAATTAACAACAACCACAATAATATCTGTAGACACATTGTTCAGTAGACTCTCTGTACTAAGTCTAATCCTTTTGCTAAATTCATAAAAGTTATTGCTAACTTCCTAGGTGAGCAAACAGTTGCTCACGCAGATTACATAACGTGTCCAAAGGCTCACAGCTAATGTGCTGCTGAGTCAAAATATAGACAGTGGCCTCTCAAATTCTAAAATCACTTTCTAAATTTGATCCTTCGCATTGTCGACAAACATAAGCTTGACTAATTGGAAAGCTAGAACCGAATATAAAAATCCTGCCCCATATCTCGCATTTTACAATGACAAGATTAAGGCTAAGTGACATGTTGCAGATTGGATAGCTGGTGGGTGGCCATGTCAGAAATAGAACCAAGTCTTGTTTTCCAGGCATAGTTTGCTTCTTTGTTCCCTCCTGGCCCCAAAGCATCAGGCCGCCACTCTTTTCCTCAAGCTGACTCTAGTCATATGCTCCCTGAGTCTCTGTAGGGATCCTGGTAGGTGACATTAATTAACACAAAAACAGTACAACCCCATTGGTGACTGATGACAGTAGAATATTGACAACGAACAGGAGACACAACGTCCCCCAGAATGTACGACTTTCTGTTGCATCGTAGATTATCCAAGATGCTCATATGCTTGCACCAGTGGGATTCTGGGTCAGAACAATTTGTGTTCCAATCCCAGTATGAGTGTAGATAGGTCGTATGGACTGGATCCTCTCGTAGGTACCATCGGAGACGCAACTCTCACACCTGTGTAGCTGAACCGATAAAGCCCACCTCACAGAGCTGTTGTAAGTAATAACAGTTATAAGTATAACAAATAATGATATGTATCAATGATGTATATACAATAAATGACACTGCTGTTTGTTTTCCTTCATGTGTTCGAATGCAAACACTTCTAGAACCAGCATCACTGGTTTGTCGAGTACCCGGTGAAAACGGAGAACAGTTGGACACTGCGGTTTAAGTCACCGTTGGGTAGTTTTCCAAGAAAGCTCGGGAATTAGTTGTGCAGTCATGATATGAGGCTTGAGCAATATTTGGTGCTCGTTGCAAACATTTCTAGCACATGCCATGAATACTCAATATTTCAGTATTTATCCACCTATGTTTTCTTTCCCTTTCTCCCCCTCACCGTGCAGTGAATGCAACGTTGTCCATTTTGAGAAGAATTGTTATACGATATTGATATGAGCATCCTCACAGTATTGTTGTTACCTTACACTTAATACATTATGTGGACAGTTTTATGTTGTGATATGAAATATGTAGTTTTTTGTTTTGACTTATCAGGAAAATAATAATGCCTCAGTACATGGCTATTGTTCATTCACTCGTTCCAGCATTGCTACCAGGAAGCCATGATTTCAGCAAGCTGTGGTGTGGAAGGAATGGAGAATCGTGCCGTGGGAGATGCAAATACAATTCAGACAATACACATTGACTGAAATAACCCTGTTGATTCATTTCCTTTAGTTTTTGCCCTTTTCCAAGGATGTGAATATGCTGTCTTAACTCATTGTTGAGTGTCAGCCCTTGACGTCCCATATTGCCTTTCCATAGAAATAATTCTCTCCAACTAACTCAATTCTTTTTGCCCAACTCAATATAGTCTTTTCCTTTCATTCTTATTAACTTCAGGATTGTTTGGAGCCACGGTAGCCGGTAGCACAATCTAATTTTCCTCCCTAGCATTCATTCAGCTCAATGGAACAGAAGTTGTCACCGTGAACTAGAACTTGGGGTGTGATTTGGGAAAGACTTATCTTTGTACTTATTCTGAAAGTGCTTGTGGGCTTGCGGGGAAATAGAAACACACACACACTTTGATTCTAGTATGATACTGTCACCTGAGAAAAGGGTCAACTGAAGCTGGTCGGGTGGGTGAGAGCAGAGGTCTTGAGAAGAAGGAGCTTCACTTGGGGTTGAAAGACAGGTAGGTGTGATTCAGGCAAGGAAGACATGGAGGAAGAGAGAAAAGGCCCAGTTACAGCAGGAAATCACACACAGCCCGAGGAGATACAAGATACCTGGCATTTCTACGATACCAAGAGGGGGTGGGGAGTGTCGGGGAAGGAGGGTCCAGGGGGGCTAAAGGGCTGAGCCCAGACCCCTGTAAGTAGGGGTTATGCCGATATTAGGTGTTCTCCTAGAGGCACCAATGGATAAATTAAAATGGAAGCTGATGTAGTTTTGGAGTAGTGGTGGGTCCAGAGCTGATGGCCAAGAAAGTATTCCTGAGACGTCTTTGTGGCAAAAAGGTGATTTTATTAAATCATGGGGACAGGACCCGTGGGCAGGAAGAGCTGCCCCGGGTTGTGAGGAGAGACTGACCATCTACTTGGGATTTGGGGGAAGTAAAGGCAAGGGGAAGTTTCCATAAGGACTTTCATATGCTCAAGAAGACTCCCAGGATCCTGGAGGCCCGGCTATTGTCAAGCTAGAGTTATTTTCCCCTCTAACAAAGCATTAATGTTAAGACAGCTGGGAGTTCCTGGAGGAACGGACACTCCGCCAGCCTCAAGTATTTGCCAATGGGGTGCAGGTATTAGGAAATTTGATATTGTCTACCATTTCCTTTTGCCTTTCTTTCCCACATCAGCATCTATGAGTGAATGCCACAGTCTCGTGTAACCAGGGGCGAATAGGTAATAAGGCAAGTGAAGACCCCATTTGATCTTAAATTAACGGAAGGGAAGGGGTTGGAACATAATTTGGAATTTTGCCAGAGTAGCAAGACTGAAAACGCCAGACTCCAGTGGACATCACTGTAAAATGATACGTGTGTGTGGTGTAATGACAACAAATGGCCAGAAATCCAAATTGATTGCACATGCCCACGGTGTATAGTGTGTGTGTGTGTGTGTGTGTGTGTGTGTGCACGTGCGCGTGTTTGAAGCTCACAAAACCCCAATCAACATGCTCCCCCTGCTCCCATCCTTTTGCTTCAAGGGGAGAAGGTGTCTCACCAACAAATGTATTTCTCAGTTACTCTAAGTAGCCCCTGAGGCAACCGTGACCTCTAGGGTAAACACTGACCAGGCTTATCTCTATTCAATTTAGGAAACAGAATGAGATGATGGAAAAAAGAGAATTGTTGTCAGGAGGGTGTAGTGCAGAGACCACAATTCTGAGCTTTCAGTCTCCCTGGGCCACGTGGCAGGCAGTGGCCTGGGGGACGTCGCCCCCTAATGGCGTGGGGAAAATCAGATACTCTTGCTTTACCTTAGTTATAAAATGCCGAATCTCCGGCTTATTCTAATGAATACGTGCATATTAACAAAAAGAGATATAATACATTGAAAGAATAACTCGATGGCATATTTGGAGTTAAAAAGTCAGCTTCAACCATCGTACTATATAAATTAAGAATGGCAAAACAGCATTTTTTACTCATGACTAGCTTATGTAGTTTTGTAACCCTTACCCAAAATCATACTAACTTTTAATTTGTTTATTCTTTAATATTCTTATCTTCAAAAATGTTTCCGAAACTTCTGGACTCCTTCGTTCTTAAATCCGAGTTTATTCCTAAGACATTCAGCACATGTTTCTTTGAAGAGACTTGAAAAGATGGTCAATTGTTCCAAAAATAAACTCAATGACTAATCTCTAATGTTTAAGTATAACACAGAACAAGTTCATCGTCTTGTTATTACTGTTTCAAATATGGACCTTTAGGTATACAGTCTTAGAGGGCTGGTCTTTGCCCAAGAGTATACAATTGGGAAACTAGGTTTAAAAAATTTGATCTGTGAGCAAAATACTAGTAGGAAAGTAAAAGGATGCTCCTAAGGTGGTATGCTGTATTTATATAAAGATTTATTAACAAATAAAGGGTAGTAGATACATAAAACTCTTTTTAAAAAGCGGTTTTGAAACATCTCTGGCCCAGGAATTTTCATCTTCGGTCTAACTTTGTATGAACTTACTTTTAATTTGTATATACTCCGGGACACCTGGGTGGCTCAGTCGGTGAAGCATCCAACTTCGGCTCAGGTCATGATCTCACAGGTCACGAGTTCGAGCCCTGTAGTCCTGCTCTGTGCTGACAGCATGGAGCCTGCTTGGGGTTCCCTCTCTCCCCCTCTCTCTTTCTCTCTCTCGAAAATAATTTGAATATATTCTGACATGTAAGCCAGAATAGTTAGTTTCTGAACTGGTTAATATCTGCAAGAGAATTATTCATCAATTGATTAATTAATGAAAACACTTTTTTCACACGCACATCCAATATTATTTTTGTGCGCTGTAATCTCTTTTGAGGGATGAAGTTTTCAAAGACGAACTGAAATTAGATCTGCTCCCGACCACTACGGAAGTACAAAACAACATTCTAGGAATCCTCTTTAAATATGGTTTGTGTGGTTTGGGTGCTGTGTAGGCGAGCTCACGACTCACGGGCGGCTGAATGCCTCTGGAGCAGACAGAGAAGGCAATTTTCTGGGGAACTTTCAATTTTTTTTCAAACCGATCAAATATTTAGGTACACGTCACCTTCTAAATAAAATGTAGAATCAGCTGGCAAGCTCAAAAAATTGATCAGAGATTCCCCAATTTCTTCTAACCTAAACGAAACCTTGAAAATTGAAATTATAATGAGATTCGTATATGTGGCACAAAGCATGTGTGAAATAAATTATCCTTAGAGTGTAGATTGAAAGCATGCTTAGTAAGGTAAGAGTTCAAGTCCCAGGTGCCCATTTGCGATTCTAAGTTTTCCAAATGGGGACTGATGTTGTGTTCGCATCAGTTGGGGGACAGAGTTAACAGATGGGTGCTGACACTACAGGTGGTGAAGTTGGAAGATTCTTTTAAAAAATTGGTTTAGGAGGCACCTGGATGGCTCAGTCTGTTAAGCGTCCTCCTCTTGATTTTTGGCTCAGGTCATGACCTCGCGATTTATGAGATCTAGCCCCAGGTCAAGCTCTGCACTGACAGCAAGGAGCCTGCTTGGGATTCTCTCTCTCTCCCTCTCTTTTCCCCTATCCCTCTCTCTCCGATGATATTCTTTTAAGGTTACTATTTTGAATGTGATTTCAGTTATTTTGTAAAATAAAAAAAACACCATCAGTATCTATCTCTTATCAATTATGGGGCAATGCCATATGTCTTTAAAAAGTCTTTAAAAAGACTTTTAAAGAAAAACCTGAATCTGTTATCAGTTACGAGGAAACAGAAGATAAAACCAGAGAGGGAGGGAAACCAGAAAAGACTCGTAAATACAGAGAACAAACTGAGGGTTGATGGCGAGGTGGGGGGGGGGGGAGAGTTGGGGGGGGATGGGGGGAGGGGGGAGGGAGGGAAAACGGGCGATGGGCTTTGAGGAAGGCGCTCGTCAGGATGAACACTGGGTATTGCATGTAAGCCGCGAATCACCGGGTTCTACTCCCGAAACCAACACTACACTATGTGCTAACTAACTTGAATTTAAATATGCAAAAAAAAAAACCTAAAAAAATGAAAAGAATACATGACCTCCACTATTTCAGCTGCATTTAAACAACTACCCCTGATTCTTTAACTCTGTTAGGTCACTTGAATCTCTGCAAATGTTTTATTCAATGCAAAAACGGAGCCAACTCACAAAGCGCTGCCCACTGGAAAGCTATTTTAACAGAAGACTAGCTTAAAATAGGGTCGTTTTACGTGGAGCTTCAAAATATTTCTGACACCTACATTCTGTAATCACATTCATCAAAACACAAGGCCTTCTTAATACTGTCTTTTGCATTTGAATGTACCCTACCCACAGGCTGTTCTCCATTAACCCTTCTTCCTCCACAATTACCCACTTGAAAGCATCCTTCCCCCCTCTTCCCTAAGCGGTAACGGGGCCCTTGAGGGCCCATTGATGGCGATCTTCCAGAGTCAGGTAATCTCAGCGGGCAAAGGTTAGTCCTAATTAGCGTGGGGTCCCCGGGATGGTGTGACTGGTACTGTCACAAGCAGGAAGTGCCTTAGACAGGTGGTTTCAAAGGCAGGCTATAAAGAAAGCACAGCACATAATAAAGTCACCAGAGACGAGTCGCCGCACGGATTCTGATGCTCTTTCTGAAGCTGGCCTGTTCACAGAAAGTGGGTCTTCTCTTCTCCCTGGGATAAATGTGAGCCTAGGTCATGTCACTACGACCTTTGAACATATGGGTTGATCTTCAACCGCCTACCCGCTAATTCCCAGTGAGGGACCCACGCGAGGTGACGGTCGGCTGTGGCCGCTACCTTCACGCCCAGACGGGTCCTTCTGCTGCAGTTTCGCCTAGAAGCACGTCGTCATCACGTCAGTTGCCAACGTGATGCACTGTGGTCGGGTGATTGAGATTTCCTTCAGCACTAATTTAAACGAAGTTAAAAAGAGCAAAGACTAAGGATGCCCAGCCCCAACTGTTCTTTGTGTGTTTGAGGCTGTCATTTTACCTCCCAGTAAATAGAGATTACAGGTTATGGTCAGTTCCTGATCTGAGCACCTAAGAAATGCTTTATTACTCTGACCTGATCAAGAATTTGCTGGTGGGCCTGAGAGGCTCAGTCAGTTGAGTGTCCGACTTTGGCTCAGGTCATGATCTCATGGTTTGTGGTTTTGAGCCCCATGTCGGGCTCTGTGCTGACAGCTCAGAGCCTGGAGACTGCTTCAGATTCTGGGTCTCCCTCTCTCTCTTCCTCTCCCCTGCTTGTGCTCTGTCTCTCTCTCTCTCTCTCTCAAAAATAAATAAATATTAAAAAAAAAAAAGGATGTGTTTTCAGGAATCGGCAAACTGCATGATTAGTAAGAATCTCTTTGCCTGCAGCTGTCTTCTCTGCTTGGGTTTCTTTTGAACGCTGTCTTACTTTGTTACATTTTCAAGTGACTGGTAAAGATTCTTGAACATTCGGCTCTCCATGATTCTAGACTGAAGCGTCTCAGACCTTGCTGGGCTGCTGTCTTGGGACACCCCACCGGAGAACTTCCTGTCTGGACAACAAAAACTCCGTTCATTCTTACTGTTCACCTTCCTTCTGATTTTTTTCCCAGCCATGTTTTCCTACCTCCTACCACACAACAGGCTCATTTCTCAAAACGGGTCTCTCTCCCATCAGTCAGCGTATGCTCCAGAAGGCTCTGCTTCTGAGGGTCCGAAGGTGCCCTCGGCCTGCACAGGAGAGCGCTTGTCCCGGGGGCCCTAGCCAGGCACTGGTTAGCAGTGGGGACCCCACCCTTAGAGGATGTTAGGGGAGAAAATAGCACAGGTTATCAACCAACAGTGCAGGGGGATGGTCAGGGCCCAGCCCAGTGACTCAAATGTTGTGTGATTCTCCATCTCACAGAGACAACTCCTGGACTCTCGGATCCCACCATCTCCCATCTCAGCAAGCTGAGGCTTACACCTTCGGCCCTCCGCCCTCAGCCAAAGTTGGCAGTGATCCCGCGTTTCACACGCCTTGAGACGGCGTGCGTCTGTGGGTGTGCCTGTCCCCATGGATGGGACTGTCAGGTTCATCCTGTTCCCGACCATCCAGATCTGGGAGCCCCCTTTTCATCCAGGAAGACACAGCTTGGCCCCCTCTGTTGTTACCTTTATGTTTTGAGACACTTCTCTTAATCATTGCCCCACAATCCTTGTCTGTAGAATGGGGCCTGTAAAATCATGGTTTCAGTTAAGAAAATGGTGCATTGTGTACAGTATGCAAGTCAAAACGTGGTATCGCTATTGTTAAAGTTCCTGCCTTTTTTCACATATGCCAAAAAATATATTATCTTTCACCCTTAATGGCGTCCCTTCAGTCAAGACCCAGGAGGGCGAACGCTTGGGTGTTCACTCTGACTAAAGCACTCCTGGGCTCATTTACATCCCACACTAATTCTCACTTCAGAAAACAGAGTATCAAGCCAGAGATTTCCATCTAAACTCCCAACCTTGGTTCATGTCAAAGGTTTCCTCTTCCTTCAGCAAGAATCCACCCACCTGGAGGTTGAGGGTGGTCCTCGAGTTGGCATCTTTCTCCAGGGCCCTGCGATGGACCCCACAGGACGGTGCCTGGACGTTGGTCCGCGTTTGCAGGGGGATGACACACCCATCAGATGCCTCCTTCTCCTCCAGGGTCAGCTTTCCTTCTATCTCTATTCACGTGGCCAGTGACGCAGACAGCACTGCGGTGAGGTCTCAGCCGTGACAGCTGTGCCCATGGCCTAATGGACTGACGCCTAGGAGGTGGACTCGGGCCAGTGGGGAAGCCCTTCTTGGGGGGAACCTGGACTAAATAAGACTGTCTCACTTCACGCTGAGTCTGCGGCAGGTAAACCTGGGACGTGGGGTCTGGCACAGTCCTCCCCTTTCCACATAAACAGAGACACGGAACCCCATCCTGAGCCAGCAGGAGAGCGGGAAGGGAGACAGAATGGCCTGTGCGGGGGGAGGAGAGGCCAAGAGAAGGATACGAAGGGTAAAGACCTTTTTGGGCCAGTTCTTACATCCTTAGAATAAGGGGTCCTTTCCGGCTCAGCTTACTTCAAATGGATTACGCTATTTGTCAAAAAAATAGTATGCTATTTGACAAAAAAAAATTGTTTTTGTCCAAAATAAGTGCCATCAGCTGTTTCCCTTGCTTTCATGTGTAGTTAATAATATAGTTACCTACCTCACGGGGTCGCATGTGGTTCTAACGGAATGATATGGAAGAGCTAATTAAAAATGGCTATATGTATATGTATATACACATATACATATTGAGTATAACATTTTTTTTTCAACGTTTATTTATTTTTGGGACAGAGAGAGACAGAGCATGAACGGGGGAGGGGCAGAGAGAGAGGGAGACACAGAATCGGAAACAGGCTCCAGGCCCTGAGCCGTCAGCCCAGAGCCCGACGCGGGGCTCGAACTCACGGACCGCGAGATCGTGACCTGGCTGAAGTCGGACGCTTAACCGACTGCGCCACCCAGGCGCCCCCATATTGAGTATAACAAATTGAACATCTGCTTGAAATAAATATTTCTTTTTTCTCACTGAAAATAATCTTGGGGACTAGATGTCTCCAGCGTATTTCTTTAAAAAATATAAAAAGACTGTAGTGGAGATTTCGTGCCTTGAACATCAACCCTTACATGCTTAATTAGATGTAGAGGGCGGTGGCTAAATTCTAACTATAGTTTAGATTTTACAGGGAAAGTGTGAAATAAAATTAAATATATATAACTTACATGGAACTAAATATACACGCATAGTGTTTTACCTCATTTCTGGAAATGAAGCATAGTAGGGGATACATCCAATAGATTTAGGCTCTTTTGAAAGAAACGAAAATGTCACATCACCTCTGAAAGAAAAGCAGACTATTCACTAAATCAAATTTAATTTTCTTTACTTTGTTCCCTTGATCTTGCCACACAACTGAGGTTTTTAACTGTTGTGTTTAAAAAGAGCCAAAGATTTCTGGGGTGCCAGGGCGGCTCAGTTGGTTGAGCATCTGACTCTTGATTTTGGCTCAGGTCATAATCCCACGGTCCTGGGATTAAGCCCTGTGCTGGAACCTGCTTAGGATTCTCTCTCTTTCTTCCTCTGTGCCTCTCCCCTGCTTGCATGCTCATTCTCTCTCTCTCTCTCTCTCTCTCCAATAAATAAATTGAAAACTCACTAACGAACTAATTTTAAAAATGAAAAAAAGATTTCAAAGTAGCATAAAGTTTTCTGAAGGATCTCGATGTAAGAGGAGGTCTTCTGGAGCATAGAATACTAAATATTTTGTAATCCTTCTCCTGAGGGTTTGGAACTGACTGCAGTGAAGCTCCTGGAAGAAATATGGAAAAGGAACTAAGTGTGACAGGGAAGCAGAAATCACAATATTATTTGTTCTGCCTGGCACCGAGGGAGTCAGGAAAGGGCTGACCGAAGAATGAACGTAGGAGAGATTAATTTACCTGCTTACACTCTATGTGTTCTAATACATCGTGAGATGATTCCTTTTCAGCTGTACTCTTGAGAATGAATACAATTTTCAAAAAAAAAAAAAAAAAAACAAAGGTCAGGAGAGACGTAGTACATACAGAAGAAACATGGGTAAAATGTTACAGACTACCTAATGAGAAATGGTAGTTTCAAATGGTTTTCTTATCAGGGATGCCTTGGGTGGCTCAGTCGGTTGAGCGTCCGACTTTGGCTCGGGTCACGATCTCGCGGTTCACGGGTTCGAACCCCGCGTCGGGCTCTGTGCTGATGGCTCGGAGCCTGGAGCCTGCTTTGGATTCTGTCTCCTCCTCTCTCTCTGCCCCTCCTCTGCTCATGCTCTGTCTCTCTCTCTCTCAAAAATGAATAAACTTAAAAAAATGTTTTAATTGTTTTTCTGTCATAACATGATGTAACTCATACTGCTGGTAATGTGGAATGAATGAATGAATGAATGAATGTGTGTAAAAGCCTATTAGATACATAAAATTACCCGTATCTGTACCATCCAGAGGTACGTTATGCCTCTATTTTATTCTAAATAGTGTCTTGCACAAGTTGACATGCTATACATCTGTTTTTGTGCTGCCCTTTGATTAACGTGTTAAGGTACATTATTAAGTCAATATAAATGTAATGTTTGCACAGTGACCTTGAAGACTAATACGTCATGAGTGTATATCCGTATTTTTACATATGTTTCTTCTCAGCTACCTCCTTAACTTCTCTGTAGGAATTGCTGTAACTTGCATGCTTCCCAGCACGATGCGAAAACATTTTTTCAATAACCTTTGCAGTTTAAATAACAGATGTTTTATTTTATTATTGTTTTATGTTCTTTTCTATAATTAGCAAGCAGGTGAGGTTATATACAAAATTTATATTTTGCATGTGTGCAGTCTATATGATTTAGGATACGTTCTATTGAATTCTCTGTAAAACCTCATGTGAATGCGTTTAAGTTCCAAAACACAGTTCCTGGGAGCAGTCTGTATGTAGGAAGGGCTCCTTTGCCTTAAATTAGCTTCTTCCTGTAGACTAAGTCCTGAAAATTTTGTAATTCGAGAGAATACATATAGTGTAGGCATAAGCTTCAGAAAAATCCCATTAAGACACAAAATATCACTCCCTTAACACTCTCATTGTTTAGCTAATATGCATTTATGTTTAAAAACTTAAAGTTCTTATGTATAAATCCCTGGGTGATAAAAGGGTCTGGGTTTAGAATGTGCTGGGTATTAGACTCTCTTGTTGTATGTTGGAGACTTGGGGTTCTGAATCTGAGAGACTTGAACACGAAGCCTGCAGAGTGAAATTTGACATTGGATAAATCACCTAATACCTTTGAAGCTCAGGTCCTTCTTCAGTTTTAATTTTTTTTTTCAACGTTTATTTATTTTTGGGACAGAGAGAGACAGAGCATGAACGGGGGAGGGGCAGAGAGAGAGGGAGACACAGAATCGGAAACAGGCTCCAGGCCCTGAGCCGTCAGCCCAGAGCCCGACGCGGGGCTCGAACTCGCGGACCGCGAGATGGTGACCTGGCTGAAGTCGGACGCTTAACCGACTGCGCCACCCAGGCGCCCCATCTTCTTCAGTTTTAAAGACAAAAGTTACAAAAACTCCTGTCTTATATTCACGAGTGAAACGTAAAATAAATGTAACAATAAATGTAAACAAAACAGAGTACCTTGTGGTAGGTATTAGTTGTCTCGCGAACTCACTTAAAGGAATGGTTCCAGTAGGAGAATACGTTATTTCCTTTTTCTGATTTTTCAGGAAAAAGTGCCCTACACCTTTTTCTTCTTCTTTTTCTTTCATGGCAAAACATTCTGTTATCTTTCTGTCTCTTTTTCTCAAATTGGACATGAGTTATGTTTACCAGCCCTTCTTTTCGCTAAACCCATAGTTAGATTTTCATTTCAGATATCGTATCGTTCATTCCTAGAATATCCTTCTTTTTAAATATAGCTTCATTTTCCACTTAAGATTCTTTGTGTGCCCACTCACTATGACCATAATACCATTCAATCCTTGGTCATGCTCATAGTGGCTGCTTTAAATTCCTTGTCTGATACCTCCAACATGCGGGGGTCATTTTAGGGTCCGTTTACTGTAACTTTTGTTCTATTCACCGGTGTTCAAATTTCCCCCTATTCTCACACGTCTCTTACTCTTTTTTATTGCAGAGAACAGGTGGGCGTGTTCTTCTGAGCAGTCTTAATTTATTCTGGGAGGCAGGTACGTCATTGTCTGATGGCCTTGAACTTGCGGATGCTTGCTTGATCTCACGCTCTGTTAGGGTGGATGTTGGGAAAGCCCGAGGTGTTTCTTGAGCTCTTTTCTCAGGCTATTAAACTCCAAGTCATGATTTGCTTCTGCGGTGGTCTTTGCTCTGTTTCCGTCCCCATCTTGCTGCCTTTCTCTGGGTTCCTGGAGTCTCCACAGCACCGTGCAGTTTAGACATCAGCCAGGCATACTATACAGAGATTTTGTGGCTTCTCCTCTGTGCCTTCCTCCACTCAGGGGGGGTTTCCTCATTCCAGACAGTCTGACATCCCCCAACGTGGTTCTCCGATGCTTCAAGGCAGAATGACTGACTGTAACTTGCGTCTAGTTCCACACCGATACTTACATGGATGGGATCGACCCGGAAGTCCTCTCAACGAGAGAAGCCATATAAATCTGGATGTCACTCGGTGACCAGGCTCCATTCTTTCAAAAGCCAAATGCCCCTCAGTTTACGCTCAGTGGCTTCAAATACCAAATTTAAAAATACATTTTGAAGCATATGTTGAGTCCCCATGTTGTAGGACTTTTCATTTCCCAGACTGTCAGCCTCCTGGCCTTGTCCTGTGCCATCGTTGGGAGGCATTGGGGAAGGTGAGGTGTGGAGAGAGGCTGGAGCTTATGGTTTTAAAACAGCATGTCCTATGTTCTTAGTTCAGCGTATGTGATCACATAAGTGATCACAGAATCACCTCACTGACGGGAGAGCACCCACGATGGAAGAACGCTTTCTTGCAATTTTGTTGGGCACAACGCGTAATTATTAGCCACCGTGTTGGTTAAACATGAATTTCATATAGTAACTTACTCACAGTTGTGGAGCAGACACAGAAATAGTATCTCAAAGATATTTTATACCTTTATAATATTTTACCTCAAAGATACATATAACTGTTAGCATGTTAACACGGTCAGGGACTAGCAAAAATCTGAGAGGTAGACCTACAATCTTGCAAACAAAAACTAGAGTGTTTGTCTCATGTTTGAAAATTTGTTACCCTCAAAAGCATACTTTTATGATGTCAAATGTAAAGA
>NW_024412419.1:3171532-3178652 GCF_014898765.1 Herpailurus yagouaroundi
CATGTTGCCTCAGGGTCCAGCTGGACCCTAAATCTGTCCAGGCCAGGTTTCTAAGGTTCTGCTGGCACAAAGACCCCTTTTGAAGAGCATTTTTGGGACATGCGTCATGGAAACGATAACCTTGTGAGTTGTTTGATGATCAAATTCTGTGTTTCGGGTGAACCTCATCCAGTCTCCACTCTGGGGGAAGTACTGCATTTCCTTGTGATGCTGCGTGACAGCCAGGCAGCCACGTCTGAGAAAAAGCTGGTTAAATATAAATGAATCTTTCTTAACCTTTCACCAGGATAGCCATTTATTTAGCGTTATTTCTGTTTATGCTGAACCTGGAGTCTGAGATAAGTTTACACGCTCCTTCTCCCTTTCTCGCTCTAATATCGAGAGAAGAGCAGAAGCATAATTCAAAATAACAATTGTGGGCAGTATGGATATCGTTAATTAAAGCGTCCTTGCTAGATCGCTTGTGAAACCATATAGTAGTGAACCCTGCAAACAGAACTTCATTGTCAGGAGCAAAATGGAAACCACGTCACGTCCTTGGGTAACAGATGAGTTGACAGATGGGAAAGTCATGGCTTGAGTTTCCTTCTCTCCCATCATTACAGGGGAAGTACGGGAGGGTCAGTAACCACATTATCCAAATAGAAGTGCAGGGAAAAAAAATTGATCAAAATCTTCCTGCGGTAGAGTTTCTCTTTAATTGGCTAAAGGATCTTCTTATTAAAGCAATCATTTTGCTTGATGGACGAAATGCACTTGGCCCGTGTGATAAGTGAACCTCACTAACAAGAATCTCTTTGAAATACAATGGTAATTCCGTCATGTTTCTCGAATCATTTTGTTAAGTGTCAAACACTGAATTGATTAGCACATGGTAATATATGAAAATTAGGGAATCCAAATGGATCCATTGTAAAGCTTCATAAATGTATCAGAGGCTGCAATCTCGGGGTTGTGGGGTCTTACTGTTTCCCCTTGGAATAAGCAAAGACTACCGGAGTTTCAATTAAATTCTATACCTGGACTGGGGTATTTCTTCCGTATCACTTGTTTTCCAGGATCCTTAAGAATACGTAGCAAATACTGCAGATGGAACCCACAGTCTGCCCGTCAGTAATCCCGTGACGTTTGATGCGCTCTGAGATCCCACTGTAATGGCAGCAAGGTAGTAACTTTTTTAAAATCACGAAGGTGGAAAGAGTGGAAAGTGAGTATCAGTCTGAAAAATGCAGCTCATGTAGGAAGGTTTTCCCATGCACACGGATTGGCAGAACGACGTGTCCAGGTCGGGCACTGAAACACGATGGTTCACCTGATGATCGGCCGAGATTTAAGGAGAACTTATAACAAGAAAAAGGGACAAAAGATAGGGGCCCCTGGGTGGCTCAGTCGGTTAAGCCTCTGACTCTTGATTTCAGGTCACGTCATGATCTCACGGTTCTGAGATGGAGTCTCGTATTGGGCTCTAAGCTGGATGTGCAGCCTGGTTAAAATTCTCTCTCTCTCTCTCTTAAAAATAAAAATAAAAATAAAATAATAAAGGATAAAAAGTAAACAGAAAAAATGAATTCTTCAGAAAAAGCAGAGGTAAATGGTATCATTCTATTTTTAATGTTTATTTATTTTTGACAGAGAGAGAGAGAGAGAGAGAGAGACAGAGCATGAGCTGGGGAGGGGAAGAGAGAGAGGGAGACAGAATCCGAACAGGCTCCAGGATCCAAGCTGTCAGCACAGAGCCTGTGGCGGGGCTCGAACTCATGGACTGCAAGATCATGAACTGAGTCGAAGTCAGACGTCAACTGACTGGGCCCCCCAGGCACCTATTCTAAATAGAATATGTGGGAAGTTTTGAGGAAAAAAATCAGGAAAGGGACAATTCAAAACTGAGAAAGAATGGGGCACCTGGGTGGCTCAGTCAGTTAAGTGTCCGATTTCAGCTCAGGTCATGACCTCACCGTTCAAGAGTTCAAGCCCCCCATCAGAATCTGTGCTGACAGCTCAGAGCCTGGAGACTCCCTCGGATTCTGAGTCTCCCTCTCTCTCTGCTCCTCCCCCCGCCTCTCAAAAATGAATAAACATTTAAAAAAAAACCTGAGAAAGAACCATTTACCAATTAAGCATTTAATTGCCAAGATAAAAACATAACAGGGGTCTTGGAAAATAAAGCGAAGAAAAATCTCACAAGTTAGAAGGATTAGAGGAAGCTACAGAAAGATGAGGAGAATGAAAATAAAACAGAAAAGGGGAAGAGGGTGTCCTGATTTGGATTGTGTCCTCTGAAAATGAATGTTGAAGTCCTCGCTCTCAGTACCTCAGAATGTGACCTTATTTGGAAATAAAGCTGTTGGGGATGTAACTGGTTAAATGAAATCACAGTACTGTAGGTGGCCCTATCCCCAAATGACAAAGAGATGGGGACCTATGGGAGAAGCCGTGTAGTGACAGACACAGGCTTGGAAGGATGTGGCCATAAGCCAGGCGACCTTGAAATTGCAGGCAACGCCAGAACCTGGAAGAAGCCGGGAAAGCTCCTTCTCTGGAGTCTTAAGAAAGAGTGTGGCCCTTCAACAGTGGCAGGCACAGAGAAGGCTGAAATGAATATAAGTCCACTGGATGATGGCTAAAGGGATTTGGGGAAGGCAACCGAGTAAACCTTCATCATGGAAGGATGTGAGCAAAGAGATAATGTTTACAGAATAAATTAAAATGATAGCAGCATTATCTAGAGAAGGAAAAAAGTAGAACAAAGAGCTGAAAGAGTTAAAATTGTCCATTTAAAAAAATATTTATTTCTTGAGAGAGAGAGAGAGAGACAGAGACAGAGAGAGGCTGAGGATGGGGAGAGGCAGAGAAAGAAGGAGAGAGAGAATCTCAAACAGGTTCTGCACTGTCAGCACAGAGCCCCATGCAGGGCTCGAACTTGCGAACCATGAGACCAGGATCTGAGACGAAATCAGAAGTCTGACACTTAACCTACTGAGCCACCCTGGCGCCCCTAAAATCGGCAATATAGAAGGAATGAGAAAATCCATAAGTAGGGCTGGGAAGCAGAGGGATAGTATTTGTCATGAAAGTTTTATTTGTTACTTATTTGTAATCATAAGCATTAGTTTGATTAAAACATTCATTATAAAATAGTTACAAGATCAGAATAGCTATTGTGAAATACCATTACTACAACCATTTAAAAAATTAAGGTATTTATTATAAAAGACATGACATTTTTGTCAACAGAACTTGATGCACCTGATTCATAATGGTGGGCAAGGTACATTCACATTGCGGCATAGAAATTCTAACATCACATTTAGACTTCTCTCAAAGGAAGAAAGGAGAGCTTTGGGTATTAAGAATTGTCCTCGAGAACTTCGCGGCACCTGCCAGTTTGTGAAGAATTGGATTGTAACCAGAATGACCCGGAGTGACGGCGTGCAGCCTGATTTCACAGAGACTGATGAGCTGTTGACTTCATTTTTCCCATTCGTCTTGGACGCATGACTAGACTATGCTTTTCAGCTTCCCTTGCAGAGAGGTGCGGCCGCACGAAGAGAAGGTCGGCAGGACCCACGTTCTCCATTTCCTCCTGGACACGCGGCAGCGTTCGCTTTCCTTGTCACCCTCAGGACGGCTGGACGGCTGGACAGAGGGCAGAGAGGGCATCTTAACCACCCCACTCTCTGACTGGAGTCGATTCAGAAGTGTGGTTAACAAAGCGTTGAGAAAACGACCATCCACATGGCCATTGAGACCCAACCCAAAGGGAGGAGTGCAAGAGGGGGATGGCTTTGTGAGTCAAGCCTGATGGCACCAAGCCACCTTTACTTGAGGGACAGAGCCTTGGGGACAAGCAAGCCATGGAACAAATCAGCAGGAGAATGTCGTCTGACGAAGAACTTTGAGGAACCCATTGAAAGGAGATTTTTTGATTGACTGTTGTAGCATCAGCACAATATCTGGATGCCTAAACCAGCATCAGCAGGTACTGAGCTTATGAAATCTGGTCTCTCCAGGGAAGAGCGCTCTACTCAACACCCGCTAAGATCATTCCAGTAAGGATACTGAGCAAGGAAGGGTCTCCCAGAGGAGGATAAGGGCGCAATAGACAAAACAGACAGACTCTTTTGCTCAGGAAGCAGAACCGTCTCCTAATCAAGGATTTCCCCACGTCCAGGGCAGGGCCTGCCACGATGCCATGGACTGTTCCTGTCGCTTGTCTTCTGCTGTCCCTTTTCTAAGCGAGTTTCTCCCTATTTCACCGCTGTACCCTGTTGTGTGTGTGTGTGTGTGGGGGGAGAGGGTGTGGGGACCTGGTGGCGCAACTTTCATTTCTCGCCATCTCCTCCTGAGTTAGTAAGCGTACTGACACCAGCCACCGTGCATTTTAGTGCAGACCTTTATTCTAGTCATTACCTTTTACTGAGCAATTATAGTAATTTTGATGAAGACACTAAAGGAATATGAGGTCCACTGATGCGTGTTGGAGGAACAGTGAACGTTGACCGTGGTAACACGGACTCTCATCCTGTCTCTGGAATCACTCGCTGTGGAGTGTCTCCACCCAGCCTTGGGGACTTAATTTCTTCATCCGTAAAACTGGGAAACAGGAAGTGAAGGGACAGAGCCGCTGTGGCTGAGAACTGATCAAGAATCGGCACATATCCCAGGGCTGGGGACCCAGTAGGTGTCTGCATGGTAGTCACCCATGAAGAGGAACCGTCTCTAAACAAGGCTTGTTCTAGAAAAACGTCCAACTTGCCTCACACTCACTCGCCCTAGAATATTATGTTCCTTTCTCTTTTGTTCTTCTGCCTTCCAGTTTCTAAGCTGTCCAAAGATCTTGCAAATGCCTTGTCAGTACTGTCTCCTCAGTGCTTGCAGCTCTGCAGAGTTGGGCTTTCGTTTGACATGAATATCTGAGATCTTTAATTACATGATATCCTAGAGAGCAAACAAGTAATTTTATAAGAGGAACGGTAACACACACATACTGCCTCCCAGATGTTTTAAAGCTCTCCAAGAAATATCTACATCCTTGGTCTGGAGACAGTGTCTTATCGGTATTTAAATATGCCTGTTTACATATTTCTGGGATTTTTCTGTAGAACTATTAACCCCAGTTATTTCTGACATCTATGTTTACATAATGAGAAAAAAAAAACCTTTCTTACAGGAGTATATTTTACAGACAGAGATCAGTCTGTTGAATTGAGTCCCTGTGATAAACATTTTAGCATATGTTTTAAATGTTAGGGCACCTAGATGCGATTCATTTAGTATAGTATGTGTATAAAATGATACAGCAAAGACATCGGGATAAATTAATGGATAAATTGCTTCATTGAACTAAAGAATACAAAATATTTAGCATGCTTCTGATGTCAATACATTTATTAGAACCTAAGATGGAAATATTTGACCTTGGACTTAAATAATTAAAACTCACATTTCTTTCTGTCACATTACATCCTTATGCTATCATGTAATAAACTGGAGTTTGTCTATAACTGTACTCTTACTTAGGCATGTAGTTAAAGCCTTAGAAAATTGAAGTTTTGCTGTAGGCAACTTTGGGCTAGTCTGTAATCAAGCTGGTACCTTAAATGGTGCACGAGATTTTTTACCAAAACAGTCTCCCGTCTGACAGTTCTTAATAAGGTAAAATATATTCCTTTGGCCACAGGTTTTGTTCAGGGATATTTTTTCTTCACAATTGACAAAAATAAAACTTATTTTCGAGACCCTCTTGGAGACTTTTGCATTCAGTATGTAACCCAGAACGTGGAGGTCTTGAAAAACCTTGCCGGGGCATCTGGGTGGCTCAGTTGGTTGAGCGTCAGACTCTTGATTTCACCTTAGGTCATGATCCCAGGTGGTGGGATCGAGTCCCGCGTCAGGCTCCACGTTGAGCATGGAGTGTGCTTGGGATTCTCTCTCTAGTTACCTCCACCCCTCTCCTTCGCTCTCGTGTTCTCTCCAATAACGATAACAATAACAATAACAATAATAACAGCAACAATAATAGGGTGGACAATTAGTACTTATTTGTAAGGTCCTACAGGTTATGAGATTCAGGAATCGCTCACAGCCTGAAAGAGACTTTGTCAGTGATGTTCCTACATGAAATATTTCAGATGCTACCTGATGTCCTCACACCAATGACAACTGCTTCTACCTGTCTGCGTATCCGGTTCAGGTCCTGGCCCTTGAGCCCCAGCAGAAGTGTGAGGAGCTGAGACTGTTAACTGCCTCTGGGGTCGCACCTGCCCAGACAGGAATGGTGAAGGCACACAGGCTCTGCCACTTACTCAACGGAAATTTCTGGGCAACTCTCCCCATGTCTATAGGTCTCGGTTTTCCCCATCCTTAAATGTGGGAAGAGGAAGAGGGGCAGATGCCCTCACATCTATGTCCATCACATAGATGCCTATGTGATGCAAAGGTTGATTCCCCCCCGTGACTCAATGCAAGGCCATGGAGATTCCACGCAGGAGAGAAATGCAAAATTGCTTACCTTGCAATCGAATTGGAACACCGGTGCTGAGAAAATATTCTGCTTTTCTGTCTTAATACTTTCAAGACATCAGACACGTTACTTAATATTCCCCATCATCCAGAGCACAAGGAATAATTATAAATTCCACGTGTCTCAGCAGGGCCTGGAATAGAAACAGAGCTCAAAAATGTCAGGTCCCTCCCTATCACTTTTATTTCCCCTTTTATGTCAAATATTTGTCTTGGTTTGTAAACTTTTAGATGTAATTCTTACATCTCCACCCCACAAATGCATACAGGGCCGTAGTATACATTTTTCATGCTTTCCTGACAGTGTCTGCACATAATAGGTGTTCAATAAATTAGTAAATACTAAATAACCTGCTTCATCTCTACTCAGTTATCACCATCTCCAGCTACAAGCATCCTCTACTTTGGGGCTCATGCTAGGCCGACTCCTGATCACCAGCACCTGCGCCCCCCCCCCCCCAGGACTCGCTCCGGGCTGAGCTTTCTCTGACCACTGCCTCTGTCCATCCAGATGTCAACCCAAGATGGCTGCCTCTGTCCGTCGGGATGTCAACCCAAGATGGAGCCCGGGGAAGGGCCCCACCCTCCACTCTCCCGT
>NW_024412419.1:3178752-3292546 GCF_014898765.1 Herpailurus yagouaroundi
CCCCCACTCCCCTCCCCCCCCCCCAATCTGGCTCACCTGGCGGCCATGGCCAGCAGCGACTTTACCCCAAGGAGCCAGCCCAAGGTCTGGGAAATTCTCTTCCATTCCTTAACAAATACACTTTCTGAATCTTCGGTGTAATCCTATCACGACTTTGCCAGATGTCATCAGCTGGAGACCTCATCTCGTACCTTTTTTGGGGAAAATAGAAGCAACCAGAAGTTTATTTCTTCTTACGAGTGTCTCAAAACCCACAACCCTCCTTGCATCCCGACCCAAATACGCTCTCCCGTGTGGGTACGAAGGAAGGTGGTTTTCTCTAGTCTTCTAAAAACACGTTATCATTGTTTATAATGATGATTCAGAATTATTGTTTTTCGGATGAAGAATTTGAAGATCCGATAATGTAGTCAAGGTCGTAGAGCTGACCATTTGCATTCTAGATTTCGTGCTCAAGATTAGAAACAGAAACTCCATTATCCCGAACTGTATCACACAGTCTCCTGACCCCTAGGGCTAGTGTTCTTCTGTTGCAATTTGGAGACGATTTTAGATTAATGAATGCCTGTTCAATTTTACCCTAAGGTACAATTGCTTGTGGTTCTTAGCTTAGAATCCAGCAGTCAGCAAATTGCACCCATGAGTCAAACCTGGCCCACCACTTGTTCTAGGAAATAAAGTTTTATTGGCACACAGCCACCTGCACACTCATTCATTCATGTATTGTCTATGCTGTTTTGGTGCTGCTGTGGCAGAATTGAGTCGTTGCGATGGAGGCCCACAAAACCTTAAATACTTACTTTTGACTCTTTATGGAGAAAAGTTGCCTGGCTCCTAGTCGTCTCATATGACTCTATTTCTTGTAACACAGAAATAGGGTACTGCAAAATAATAGCAAACTTACAGAAGTCTGGGGGTCAGGTTATGCCCTTTCGTCAAGTGCAAATGTTTTAGGCCTTTCTACTGCTCCCAATTTCCACTCCTACTTTTGTGTACAACCTCATTATAGGGCAGGGCTGGCTCATCCATGTGCCTTCAGGGCAATTTCTCAATGAGCACAGATGCAGCAACCCTATTCCTGTGGCTTTCCAAGTCAGAAAAATATTGACCACTGTAAATGTATTGGCAGGGGCAGGGGTAAGACATTGACATCAAGAACTTAAACTGGGCATGATTTCAGTCTTGAAAGAGAATTTAACGAGGAGTTCCTTCATTTAAAATCTTTAATCTTCTATACTTACTGAATCTTCCAGTTTTCCACAGCGAAAGGTGAATAAAACATGGCGGGAAGCTCCATTTCCTAAACCCAAGCAGCTGTTTTGGTCAAGTTAGAAAAGGAACATGGAGGGGCGCTTGGATGGCTCAGTTGGGTGAGCCTCTGACTTTTTTTTTTTAATGTTTATTTATTTTTGAGAGAAAGAGACAGAGCGTGAGAAGGGAAGGGACACAGAGAGAGGGAGACACAGAATCCGAAGCAGGGTCCAGAATCCGAAGCTGAGCTTTCGGCACAGAGTCAGAAGCGGGGCTCAAACCCATGAGCCATGAGATCATGACCTGAGCTGAAGTCATATGCTTACCTGACTGAGCCACCCAGGTGTGCCCTCTGACTCTTGATTTTGACTCAGGTCATGATCACACAGTTTGTGACATCAATACCTGCATCAGGCTCTGTGCAGACAGTGTGCAGCCTGCTTGGAATTCTCTGTCTCCCTCTCTGTCTGCCCCTCCCTGGAGTGCACTCTTTCTGGCTCTCTCTCAAAATAAATAAATAAATAAGCATTAAAAAAAAAAAAGAAAAAAAAAAACGAGAGAGAGAGGGAGAGTCAGAATTAATGTGGCCACTAGATTGCATTTATAATCGAAGGAGAGGGATCAGCATCATAGTTTATTTATGACAGGTTATTTATGAAGAACTTTATTCAGTAATTTTTTTTTTTTGGTTTGTTCGGATGCCCTGTATGTTTCTCTTATTTCATTTCTGTCCCTCAACTCCTTTAAGGAACAGAAATAAATGAGCAAATTAATAAAGATGTGTTGTAAAGTTTGTTTTTAGACCCTGTTCATATCCTTCCATCAAACAGCCAAGTAGATGTTCCCCAGGTGAAGAAAGACCACCCTCAGGGGGGCTGCCTCAGAATCTCCCCGAAGGTAAGAGCTTTATTCCTCATGCCCATGTTTCAAACATTGTAGTGAGCATAACACGAACAAGCACCTTCTCCCTCACCTGTCTTTACCAGAATGATATTTTCTCTCAAGAGGATGGCGAGAGCGGGGGTGTGTTTCCTCCTGCTCCGTATGATGGACCTGTGCTGCTTCCAACAATAGAAGTCACCCTCAAACTGGCAGAAACCCATGCGTCTGCATCTGTTGTGAGGCCCACTTGGAATATACAGTTTCCAGAAATCAGCTTTAATTGTGGGCCTCCAGTGAATAGAGTCAATTTCCATGACTGTAGGGCCTCTCAGGCAATATAATAAAATAAGTCATCAACAGGCTTGACATTCTCCTCTAACAATTAACTCCAAATTACATATTGTAACAGTAAAACGGCATGGTGGAAGGAGAAAGCTCTCTAGTGAAAAGGTACGTGCTTAAGTTCTATTGTTAATATTTAGTGGATGTGCTACATTGGGCAAATCACTTCACGTCTCTGAAACGCACTTTAAATTTTTTTTTTTTTTTACCACTGAAATAATAATAACCCATAAAACTTGGTGTGGGATACAGACAGGAGATCCAAAGTGCAATGTGAAATAGAAAACCATATTGCATTAAATCGAGCAAGGAATAAATGGACTTTATTATGAGAATTGTATATGTTTATGTTTACAAACATCACACCCAGCCGTACAATAGATCATACAGCACTAAAAGGGTTATGTGCTTAAAACGGGGTGACCATGGGCATCAACACCTTTCCAGAGACTTTTCTCTTCCAAAGGTAACCTTTTGTCAGAGACATGATTTGCCAGATGTTGGCATGCTTTGATTAATGTAACTTAGGTAGGGCAAATGCATTTGTTGTTAATAAAATCCTTCCCAAATGAAAGACATTAAAATTTGTGTACTTTTTTCAGTTAAAAAAAAAAGGAACTCAATAGGACTATATTAATGATTTGGTTTCTTATGATTCTGTAAACAGGTATTAAATAGTTAATAAGTCAACAAGTACAGTTAATAAGTCAACAAGTACAGTCAACAAGTACAGTTGAGTGTGGTAGGCAGTCCCCCAAAGATACAAAGGGGGATTAAGACAGCAGCTAGAATTAAGGTTGCTAATCTCCAGACCTTAAAATAGGGAGATTATCCTGGATTATCCCAGTGGGTCTATTGTAATCATAAGGGTCTTTACGTGAGAACAGTCGGTGCCAAGTGATGTGATGTCGAGAAAGATTCAATTGGCCATGTGGGGCTTTGAGGACGGAAGCAGGCCATGAGCCAAGGAATGCAGGTGGCCAATAGAGTCTGGTAAAGGCAAGAGAGTGGATTCTTCCTGCAGCCTCCAGAAAGCGGTGCATCCAATCAGCAGCTTGGTTTTAGCGCAGTGAACTCCATGCCAGATTTCGGATCTACTGTAAGACAATGTTTCTTTGCTTTTTCCAGCAGCCAGGGGCATAGAATAGGCTGAGTTACATGAATCTTGCCTTTGAAATTAAGTACCTGCATACCATGCAACTCTTAGAAAGGTGACACCACAAACAAATGCAACAGTTAAAATCAACTGCACTTGTGTGAAAAGTCCCCCAAAGTCTACCCTTCACAACAATTTTATGTCTTGACTTCTTTGATAGGATATTTTTTTTTGTTAATTTGAGAGAGAGGGATAGAGTGACAGCAGGGAAGAGGGGCAGAGGGGGAGAGAGAGAGAGAGAGAGAGGGAGAGCATCCCAAGTAGGCTTCATGCCCAGTGTGGAGTCTGACCTGAGCTGAAGTCAAGAGTCAGATGCTTAATTGACTGAGCCACCCAGGTGCCCCAATATGGCACTTTTTATATTTTCCCACCTCTGATTAATTTTTCGCTCATATCCCCTATTTTTTTTTTTCTGGCCCCCTAACTGGAAATATCACCAATCCACCTCTCAGCTCTGTCCCTACTCCTTTCACTGGTGTCTCTTCCACCCTCAAGGCCTGTACAACCCCTTCCATCTTGACGGAATCAACCATCGACCTCCAGCCCTGCTAATGTGCTCAGATTGAATCCCAACCTTTCCAAGCTCTTCCCCATCCCACCCAGTCTACTTTGTGTGTTTCTGGAAGCAAAAATTCAACATGCCCTAAATCAAAACCTCAACCTCTCCTCTCCCTGTGTCTTTGTTCTCCGATATCTCCTGGAGCAACACCTTGATCTTCTAAATTATTGTCCCAAATATCAATGTTTTACAATCCGCCCTTTGACACTTCATCGGCCACAAAATCACACCCTTGCAAATTCTCCAACGACACTCATTTCTTTCCTGTTATAAGATTCCACCAGCAGAGCTTTGTTTCAGCTCGTCTTCCCACCTTCTGTTGCTTCTTATCCCAATCAGCACTGTATTCTAAGTCCATTATAATTAGGAAAGCATTACTCTTTAGTCTCCAAGTCTTCATGGATTGCCTGTCGCCTTCCAGATAAAAAGCCTGCTGCTCACAGTGACATCCACATTTCTATCATTTTGAGCTAGTGTTTCTTTCCATATCTGTCTCCAGTTACTTCCTGGTACATCAGAGATTCCCAAATATTTTTGTCTTAGGACTCATCCATACTCTTAAAAACTGTTGATGATATCAAAAATCTTTTATGTGTGTTATATTTATAGATAGAAATTAAATATAAAAATTGTAAATTACTTGTTTGTTAATTCATGTAAAAGCAACCCTATGTTCATTATATATGAACATAAACTTTCTCATAAAAAATGATTAGAAGAAGAAGAAGGAGAAGGAGAAAAAGAAGAAGGAGGAAGAGGAGGAGGAGGAAGAGGAGGAGAGAAGGAACAGTGACATTGTTTTCCATTTTGGCAAATCTCTTTAACATCTGGCTGCATAAATAAAAGCTGGATGGTCATATATGCTATTGATTCAATTCGTTGTCATATGTTAATTTGTTTAAAATACAGAAAATTCAGTTTCACACAAATATGTAGTTGGAAAAGGGAGAGCTATTTTAATAGCTTTTCAGATGTTTGTGAATAGTCTACTCAGATGCAAACCAGAATTTACTTTTCTTAAAGTTTATTTACAATGCAGAATCCAAAACATATCAATTAATGTTTTGTAATATGTTACCTTAAATTCTCTTGGTCTATTTTGCACTTAAATTTTTTTTCTTAATATTTATTTATTTGTGAGAGAGAGAAAAAGTGTGAGTTGGGGAGGGGCAGAGAGAGAAGGAGACACAGAATCCGAAGCCGGCTCCAGGCTCCGAGCTGTCTGCACAGAGCCTGACGTGGAGCTCGAACTCACAAACCGCGAGATCATGACCTGAGCCAAAGTGGAGCATTTAACCGACTGAGCCACCTAGGTGCCCCTGGTCTGTTTTGCACCTTGAGTGGGTCATTTATTGATCTTGATTTTGTAACATCATTCATCGGTTATTTGGAAAATACTGGTTCACTGAGTTAGGCTCCCAATTGTTGACATGCTTCATTAAATAACATCTAGACACCACATTCATCGTAAGAGCCTTGAAGCATTGGGAAGCTGTCAGGGTCATGATGGCAAACATAAATTTTCCAAAATACTAAATCCCTCCTGCATGTGGGGTGGCGATGAACGCCGTGATTTCCCATATGCTTCAGAGCTGGTGCTTCGACTCACGGGAAGGCATCAACATTGTAGCCCTTGGACCATCAGTGTGAATGTCAGTGAAGGTAAAATGGTGAACAGTGTCTTAGTGTTATGGTGCAAACAGTTTTGACCGTGTGGTCCCCCCGAAAGAAGCTTGGGGAGCCTCGGGGGTCCACAGACCACACTTTGTGGCTTCCGCTCTGTAGTCTAATTTAGGGCCTTGCAAATAATTTTAATTATTTTCACACACAACCATGTGAAGACTCAACATTATGAAATGTAAAGGAATTGCTTCTGTTCCAATGGGAGCTGGAGATACAGAGATTCATCTCCTTATCTCTTCTTTCCCTTCCCTCTTTCCTGCTGTGACCCCATTATGACCTCAGAGGTAGCCATCTTGGCAACCGGAGTATTCATTACCACCTTCTGTGCCATTGCTTGCTCATTTCCCTCAGGGGAAACACCCGAGCCCCAAAACAGAATGGTTCTCATACCCGCTCTGGTTTGGACCATAATCTATGACTGGGCCTTGACCCCTCTTTCTGCAGCCAAGTCTCCTCCAGGACAGGACGTGCCTTCCACACGTTGCCCTCCAGAAAACACAGCGATGGTAAATAGTTGTTGACTTTCATGGCAATTTTCCCTAGAAGAAAATCAGTTTCCTGGGGTGTTCAATTCTTTTCAAGTTGCTGGCGCGTTCAGCTCAAGTACTACGTATCTTCTCATCTGGAGAGCCTTTCCCTCATTTGGCTCTCGGAAAAGCTTCTTGCCGGAAGCTGATTTTTCTTAGAAAGAGTTTCAGAGCAGAATCATCCCTGCTTTAAAAGTTATAATTGGATGAAATTATGGAACTGTTGCAGCGACCCTAATTATAATCTAACACTCCACCATTCCTTCTCGCCCTGAGGCTCGGTGGTCAAGCACATTTCTCTGGGGGATCTTCAGCAGAGCTCCTGTGATGGCTTCCTGAGAATTTTCAGAGTGTTCTCCTCATTGCTTTCGGGCCATGTCACACGTGTGATCACTCTTCCTGTCTTTGAGTCTTTACAAATTTATGGACACTTGCTGGTGACCTTGTCTACAAGGCTGGGTGCTTAGAATATGTAAAAGGCTCCCTGCCAGCTCAAGTCAACCATTATGCCATCATTTTCAGAAGGCCTGTGTGACTGTCGATGTGTAAATAACAGTCAGTAGAACCACTCCAGCGTGGCTTAATTTGTTCCATTTCTAAGGATTCAGAAACTACTCATTTATGTGAAAAATGGAAGCCTTTAACTGTTTCAGGGGTAACAGTTGTGTCTGGAAGGGTAAGCGTGTGGCAGGCAAGAAGAGGTTATGGTTTAAGAGCCCGAGACTGGGGGAACCACCCCAGTTGTTGTGGGGAAGATGTAGAATGCAAGGGGCTACCCTGCTTCACCAGTCCTAAGGGTACTTCCGTCAGAAAACGGTGGACGGAAGACAACACTGGAATCAAGAGTAAAAATGCAAGTTGCCGTAAAGTGACTGCCTTGAAATCAATTTTCCTTTCTCTTTGTCTCCTACTAATCCACAGAAATGGACATTTGGCACCAAAATGTGAAACAGAAGCTTACCCTCCCTGATGCACAAATAATGACACGTTTAACACACAAATTTTGAACAGAGGGAGGATTTAAAAAATTCCTAAACATTATATGAACAACATGTTGTGTATATGGAACATAAGCAGTCATGGGAATGTTTCCTGGCTTCGGAATTTCATCTGCTGGTGTTTCAGAGTCTTGCAAATTCTTTCGCACATGTCAACCTATGTCTCACTCCGCCCCTGTGAGGGAGATATTGTTTGCATTTCAGTTG
This sequence comes from Herpailurus yagouaroundi, assembly GCF_014898765.1. NCBI lineage: Eukaryota > Metazoa > Chordata > Mammalia > Carnivora > Felidae > Herpailurus > Herpailurus yagouaroundi. The sequence goes on from NW_024412419.1 coordinate 3,186,358, forward strand.
CGTTATAAGTTTCAACATCAGGTTCCCGTAGCGCGTCAAGCAAGGGTGACTTGGGTTGTCATTCTGGAGTTGGACAGTTGAGGACCTGCGTGGTGGCGGCAGAAGATTATCGGAGGCCAGACGTCTTTCTTTTCCTGACATCACTGGCGTCTATCGTCGAGTCATCACAAGACTATTCCAGGTCTAGACACGGATCTTAGTTTCTGGCAGGAAAAATGGGGGAAAGGAAGGAAGAACAAGACAGTTGACTTTCTAGATGAAGCAGCCCATGCTGCAGGGCATTTTCCGGAACTGATGCTAATGCTTGGTTCTGACAACATGCACTTGACCCCACGTATTTGCGGGGGAGACTGAACACTGCATTACTTTGCCGTGTGCTTTGCCATTCTGAGGAAAAGCAGGGGCTCTCTTCCTACAAAAGAACAGCTACCGGAAGTCACTCTGCACTAGTCATTCTGCGACGGAAGCGGGAGTGAGAAGCCACATCCTTTTCTCTCATTTGACCACGTTGTACCTGAACTCACACTGAGGACCAGTATATTTTTTATCATAAACAACCTTTACTTCTTTCAATTGTCTTTTGCTAAGTACCCTCATTTGAAAACTTAGGGAAGACCTTGAAAATTACAGGTATGTTTTCCATTCCTTTCATGGTCCAATCATCACTTTGGACTCCAATGTTCTTACCTCTATTGGAGCCACTCTTAAGTCTTCTCTAGTTCTAAACTTCGCCTGTACTCACATTAACATTCCAAAACTGTGTGGAAGTCACTGCTCGCTATCGACAAAATCTATCCTCCGACCCTGTCAGACTTGTTCACTGTTTCTCAGGGCATCTACACTTTCCAGTGTTTCAAGATGAAAGGGTCCCATGTCAGTGGTACCTGAAGACTTCTGAAGAATCAGACATAAATCTCCCTGAAACAATATCCTCAGATTAGAAATTCTGGTTTTCCACTAGTTAAAATCAACTAAATATGAAAGACCATAATCCAAGGTTAGCAAACACTACAAAAAGAGCCAGCCTCATGCATGAGATCCGTGGGAAATGTAAGCATCACATTTGGACTCCTTAGTATTGAAATGATAAGATAAATATTACTTAGTATTGTACAAATCAGATATATATATATTTTTTTCAAAGCTTTTTTTGTCATTTAGATAGTTTCTTGTCGCCCAAACTGAGGCAACAACAAGAAGCTATCCTAAATGACAAGAAAACTTTGAAAAATAACCAAGCACTGGGGCGCCCGGGTGGCTCAGTCAGCTAAGCATCTGACTTTGGCTCAGGTCATGATCTCATAGTTCGTGGGTTTGAGCCCCACGTCGGGCTCTGTGCTGACAGCTCGGAACCTGGAGCCCGCTTCGGATTCTGTCTCTCTCTCTCTCTCCCCCTCAAAAATAAATAAACATTAAAAAAAAGAAAAATAACTGAACGCAACGTATATATATATATATATATATATATATACACACACACACACACTTACAAGAAAGCTTTGAAAAATAACCAGATACAATGTATACATAGATAGCTATAGATGATATAGATATAGATATTGATATAGATACAGGTATAATTAGAAAGAGGTGAATGGATAGCTCTAGATCTATCTGTAAATATATATGTGTGTGTAATATACATACGTGCATATTTAAGAGACTCGATGACTCAATTAATTATTAAACAGCTGATTAAACCAATGAGAAAAAGCATATGCACAGATAAATCTGCAAAAATTTCCCAGAATTCAGCCCAAAGGCACAGGAGTCAGAAAATATGAAGGCAAAATGAAGAGCTAAGGGGATCGTATGAGAACTTGTATCAAACATCTAATGGGTATCCCAGCAGCCACACTACAAAGAACAGAGGGTTGGCAGTACTGGAGGAGGTGATTAGAAGAGCTTTTTTAGGGCTAATGAAATACATAGGTCCCCAGTCAGATCACAGTTGCAGGAGGAACAATGTGGACCAGGAAGATACATAAAAGGAAAACTCTATTTGGACTATAATTATAGTGAAACCACAGAACTCAAAAGTCAAAGAGCAATTGGAAATAGAGAAAAGACAGATTTCTCACCAGGAAAAACCAGTTCGGTTTATAGTACACTCCTCAATCGAATAATAGAACCTCGAAGAGAGTGGACAATTTGTCCTCAAAAAGATGAGTTACAAACAGATGGCAGTTATCAATTGTGTATATATAAAAGGATGTTATGGATAGAAACAAAATACAGTAAAGGTTTTTCGATGGAAATAAATGGAACGAATTACTACCAGCGACCGAATCCTTGGAGAAATGGTAACAGCAAGTGTGCAGAGACTTGGGGTCTGTGGGGGGGAAGAATCCGCAAAATTGATTCTAAAGCTCTTTTGTTATTCAAGACGGGCTTAAGAATGTACTTTATAAATGGTTGATTATGTGTGCTAAATTAAAGAGCAACATATATAGGCATAGATATTTTACATTCTGCCAGGTAAAGGAGAACTGAAATAATATTTTAAAAAACTTGACCATGTGTGAAAAGGGGGACGATGGAAAAAATGTATTGAAAAATCATGACAATAGAAAACACAAACTAAAATGGTTGAAACAAAATGTTCATTAATGCAAACAAAGACAAATGAGGAAAACTCTAAGATTACAAAAACACCTCAAACTTAAAAAAATTTGTAGGGGCGCCTGGGTGCCTCAGTCAGTTAAACATCTGACTTCGGCACATGTCATGATCTCGTGGCTTGTGGGTTCGAGCCCCGCGTCGGGCTCTGTGCTGACAGCTCAGAGCCTGGAGCCTGCTTCGGATTCTGTGTCTCCCCCTCTTTCTCTGCCCCTACCCCACTTGTGCTCTGTCTCTCCCTTTCTCTCTGAAAAATAAATGAAAGTGAAAAAAATTAGTAAGCGAAGTTACATATTGCTTGTAAAAGACACAAATTAAACTATCAAAAATTGATAAAAGTGAAAAACAAAGATACACTTGGCAAATAAAAACCAAAAAGACTTAGTAAATGTTAAGACACAAAACAGGAAATACAGCAGGAAGGTCATTTGCAATCACTTCAGGGGCGTGGCCAGCGCCATCAGGAACCCTGTTCTCAGAAGGACCCCTGTGGAGTTTTTTCTATATTAGTCAGTTTCAAATTTTAAATATTGAATTTAAGGGGCGCCTGGGTGGCGCAGTCGGTTGAGCGTCCGACTTCAGCCAGGTCACGATCTCGCGGTCGGTGAGTTCGAGCCCCGCGTCAGGCTCTGGGCTGATGGCTCGGAGCCTGGAGCCTGTTTCCGATCCTGTGTCTCCCTCTCTCTCTGCCCCTCCCCCGTTCATGCTCTGTCTCTCTCTGTCCCAAAAATAAATAAATGTTGAATAAATAAATAAATAAATAAATAAATATTGAATTTAAGGTGGTTGCTAGAGAGGACAGGACAGATAGGTGAAGGGGATTAAGAGGTACAGACTTCCAGCCACCAAATAAATAAGTCACAGAGATGAAATATACAGCGTAGGGAATATCGTTGATAATATTGCGATAACATCGTAGGGTGACCGTTGGTGACCACACGTGCTGTGGCAAGCTTTTCACACTGTACCAAACGGTCGAATCGCTGTGTCGTCCACCTGAAACTAAGCTAACGTTGTATGTTAACTATACTTCGATAATAAAAATAGCAATTAGAATAGTGACATTGTAAACCATATTACATTTGCAATTGTCTTCGTAACTGAAATCCAGTGGAACATACGTTGGGGATCTGGAGCTTCAGCTCACACGTGCTCTTGACTTGTAGGGAGAGGTCCTCGGGTCCTCACACCTGTCCCCTGCAGCCTCGGTCCCCTCCCTCGCCCCCCTAGGTCATCTCAGGACGGGATGCTCACACTGGGCCGTTACCTTCCGCCCCCAGGAGGACGTGGCAATGGGAAGGGTGGGCACGCACCCCACGCTGTCTTAGGGCAGAGAAGCAGGGCAGCACTGTGGCACATTTGGCAGTGCCTCTGGCTCACACTCAGTCCAGGCACCTGTCCCGTCCTGCTGTGAGGTTGTAGCAGGAACCATCCTTCTACAGGGGGCCAGTGGGGAAGGCCAGTGGGAAGAAGCTATTAACGTCCTCACCAGTGGCTGGGGTCCTACACGCCCCTCTGGCACCGGGGCCCCTGCTTCCCAAGTCACATCCCTTCATTGGGTGCACTGATTAAATGGCTTCAAATGAGCCAAAATGAAAATATGGCAAAATTACCACATAAATACCACATCCAGCATCATACTGCAAGGTCTCATTACATCTTTCTTCTCTCAGGCTAGGTTAGGACACCCAGAGGTTAAAATGATCCATGAACACAGAAAATAAATATCAACAAGTTTGATTTATCAGATATTAAGGAAAATATTGCGCCCAGCAATTATCGAATGCTGTTCCAGACCATACATAAAACATTTACAAAAATTTGCCAGAGGCTAGGCCGTAGAGTAAGAAATAACAAATCTCAAAAAACAAAACAGAACAATACAGTACAGAGCACATTCCCTGAAAACAAAGCAATTAAGTCAGAAGTTAATTAAACTTAGAAAAACAGAACTAATAAAAGCCCCACAAGCTCCTTGGAGAAATGGCTGATTCTAGACCTGGGTCAAGGAAAATGAAAATGTGCCTGGATCATTTACTATTTCCCCAAAGGAAGGATGTGCTCAGAAAACCAAAGTATGGGGTATATTGAAGGCGCACAGGAGACAAACTGAAGTGGCCCCCAACGGCCGAAGGTAGAACAATTAGAGAAACGGTAAGTAGCACAGTCTTGGATTATAGCCAGAAGTACAAAATCTATACCCAGAATCCGTAATGATAAATAAATGACTGAATAAATAATTACGGGAGAAGAGACAAATCTCCCATACAGGAGAATTCCAAATAATGTATGTGGATAGTCACTCCTCTGGGAAGTGATTTAATTCCCTACCTCAAGGCCCATTCTCCAACCCAGTGGGGTGGAACTTAGTATCTTGCCTCAAAGAACCGAGTGTGGAAGGGGAGACAGGAGAGACTCTATGGTGAAGAAATATGGCACATTTGCCATTACCCAGGTGGTCAAGGGGAACATCTCTTAGGACATCATGTTGACAACACAGACCCTTGACATGATGTGATAAGAGGGACATCTCTCTTCTGTGGGACTCTTCCCCCAATCCTGTAACCCAACTTGACCATGTAAAACATGTCAGGCAAACCCAAACTGAGGAGTATTTTAAAAAATACCTGACCTCAAAACTATCAAGATGTGAAAAATTGGCAAAGTCTTAGAAACTGTTGCCCAGCAGAGCAGGGTGAAGAGAATGGTGAGTAAATGTAATGTGGGTCTCAGATGGGATCCCGGGACAGAGGAAGGGCGTCATTTAAAAAAGGAAAATTTGAATAATATCTGGCTTTTAGCTAATAATACTGTATTCATGTTAGTTTTGTGTTTGTCTCAAATATACGCATCTGACATACGGAATTCTCTCTACTGTACTTGCAACATTATTATAAACCTACAAGTACTGAAACTATTCAGATTCTTTCAAAAGTTTATTTAAATAATTAACACCCTTCTGATATGATTCATCGATGAAATAAAAAGATAAGGCACACGGGGGCCTGGGTGGCTCAGTCGGTTAAGCGTCTGACTTCTGCTCAGGTCGTGATCTCGCGGTCCGCGAGTTCGAGCTCCGCGTCGGGCTCTGTGCTGACAGCTCAGAGCCCGGAGCCTGTTTCAGATTCTGTGTCTCCCTCTCTCTCTGACCCTCCCCCGTTCATGCTGTGTCTCTCTCTGTCTCAAAAATAAATAAGCGTTAAAAATAAAAAATTAAAAAAAAAAAAAGATAAGGCACAGATAATATTGCTAGTGAAAAAGGAAACAGTTGCAGACACAGCTAAGTTTAAAAAAAAAATAGGAAAATGCCATCAAAAACTTTAGGACATGATTAGCATATAAAAATGCCACGGATTTCTACATTGATTTCGTATCCTGCAACTTTACTGAATTAATTGATCAGTTTTAGTAGTTTATTGGTAGAGTGTTTAGGGTTTTCTGTATATCATATCGTGTTGTCTGCAAATAGTGAAAAAATACAGACAGCCAACAGACACATGAAAAGATGCTCAACATCACTCATCATCAGGCAAATGCAAACAAAACTACAATGAGATATCACCGCACATCTGTCAGAACAAGAAAGAACAAGTTTGGCAAGGATGTAGAGAAATAGGAACCCTCATGCACTGTTGGTGGGAATGCAGACTAGTGCAGCCGCTCTGGAAAACAGTATAGAGGTCCCTCAAAAAGTTAAAAATGGAAATACCATATGACCTAGTAATCGACCTACTGGGTATTTACCCAAAAAATACAAAAACACTAATTCAAAGGGCTACATGCACCCCTATGTTCATAGCAGCATTATTTACCATAGCCAAGATATGGAAACAGCCAAAGTGTCCATCGTTATATGAATGGTTAAACAAGAGGCAGTGTATATGCACAGTGGAACACTATTCAGCCACAAATAAAATGAAATCTTGACATTGGTGACAACATAGCTGAGGCTAGAGAGTATAATGCTAAGCGAGATAAGGCAATCAGAGAAAGACGAATGCCATATGGTGTCACTCAAATGTGGAACTTAAGAAACAAAACAAACGAGCAAGGGGGGGGGGCAAAAAAGGAGAAAGAGACACGCCAAGAAACAGATTCTTAACTACAGAGAACAAATTGATGGTCACCAGAGGGCAGGTGGGTGGGGGTGGGGAAAGGTGACGGGGATGAAGGGAACACGTCTCAGGATGAGCACTGAGTAAGGTAGAGAAGTGTTGAATCACTGTATTGTACGCCTGAAGCTAATACAGCACTGCATGTTGACTACACGGGAATTAAAATGAAAAACTGAGGGGCGCCTGGGTGGGGCAGTCGGTTAAGCGTCCGACTTCAGCCAGGTCACGATCTCGCGGTCCGTGAGTTCGAGCCCCGCGTCGGGCTCTGGGCTGACGGCTCGGAGCCTGGAGCCTGTTTCCGATTCTGTGTCTCCCTCTCTCTGCCCCTCCCCCGTTCATGCTCTGTCTCTCTCTGTCCCAAAAATAAATAAACGTTGAAAAAAAAATTAAAAAAAAATAAAATGAAAAACTGAATAAAAAATCTTCAGGGCAGCCATTTTGAAAGTTTAAGTGAAATAGGCAAATTCCTAGGAAGTGTATAACTTAAAACGGGTGACGTGAGCTACCCAGAGAAATCATTATCTAACATTAAACAAGTGGAATCACTAGCTTAAATGCATGCCCACAAAGAAAACAAGAAGCTGAGTATCTGTAGAAGTGATTCCATTACAATTTCTCACAATAAGCAGATCATTCCGTCTCATAGGAACTTTTCCAGGGAACAGAGAAGGGAACATTGTGCTCCTTTTGATTTCTGAGAACGGCGTAATCTTCTTCCCCCAACCAGACTGGGGAGATAGTACTGAGCGCGGCAAAGAAGAGATCATTCTTGACTAAATGCAGAATGAACCTCAATTAATTTTTAAGTCTTTAAGAAAACATAGCAACCCAGATAGTTCGATTCATACCCCAAAGCTGGTAACTTCGGTCACATTGGGCTTACCCAGGATTACACGTGCGATTTACACTTAGGAAATCTGTAAATGATTTTTACTCTATTTCCCTCCCGACTCAGGAGGGCAAACACATTCAGTTAACTCTTGGGTCTAAACCGGACTACACTAGTGTGAGTCACGCCTTTAAGAACACTTTCTGGGCTTCTCCTACAAGATAGGGAGAAGTGGTGGGCTCTGTGCAGGGACAGAAGACCCAGAAGCAGAAAATACACTCCTTGCTCCCAAAGAGCTTGCAACAGACCGAGGGAACACAAGTCACAAACGGATAACTAGTGAGGCGTGGGTTACATACCGGCTCGAGAGAGAAGTGGACGTGTCACTGAGTCAAACAAAGTCGAATGTCAACTGATTGGTGTTCTTGCCTCTAGACTTGTCCCATCCAGATACTTCCCTTACACACCAGGGACAGATGATTGCTCCTAAACATACTTCAGAAGCCCCTCAGTAAAAAATAAATAATAAAAGAGTAGAAGAGAAGAGGAGAGAAAAGAAAAGGAGAGAAAAAAAAAGAAAAAAGACAAGAAAAGAAAGGAAAAGAAAAAGCTCTCTTATCCCTTTCATACAACCTAGGGTACAATTATTACCGACCTACTAGATGCCAAACACTCTGCTTCAGTTGAAACGTACTGGTGTGGTGGTGGTGGTGGGGGGTGGGGGGGACTTACTAGAAATTTGAGAAAGGTACAAAGTGATTCATCTTTAAAAAATGCCCTGTGTGTCGACATCGAGTTATAAGGAATGATATATCTTTAACTACTAATATAATACGTAACATGACAGTTGTCAATTGCGAGGAAAGGATTATAGCAGTTACAGTCTTTTAAAAGTGGTTAGCACTAAAGAATTTCTGTGCCTAAAGTCTGAAGAAGTCGGCAGCAAAACACATGATGATGGGATTCATTTTTCTTCAAATAACAAAAGTAATGTATCCTCATTAAGGAAGGAAGAACACACAGAATAAGAAAGTGAAACAATCACGTATAATCCCCCTATCCAGAGAAAACTGTTCTTTTTATCTTTACTGTATTCCATTTGAAGCTCTCTCTGATTTGTGTATCTTGCTGCATTTTCATGTTTTTCTGTCTATAGGGAGTTAGATAAATAGATACTATGATATGTGTATGTGTATGTATGTACACAGAATAGTTACGAAATTGAAGGGTTTTCCCTTCTTCCTTTCTTTCGTGTTTCTTTTAACTAAAAAGTCATTTGGAATAGAGATCTGTGGTGGAACTCTGCCGATGACAATGAACAGGAAGGATGAAGCCCAAGGCTAAAACTGTAGCCCCTGTCACTTGCTTATATCTTTAATCAGTAATTAAAGGGTTTTGCTGGTTCCATTCAATAGTAGCATCTTTCTTAATGGCCTGCAGCCATTCAGCTAGACCAGTGATTTAATCATTTCATCATGCCACCAGCTTGATCTGAAATCCCTTTGTAGGATCCTTTTACAGTTTAAAGAGGCTTATTTTTATGTTAGAATGATCTGAAGGGTCCAAGATTAAGGTCTAAGAAAATCTCATGTATTTACCCGGTATTGAGCTGACACCTGGAATATACATACTGAAGTCTCTTCCATCCATGACGAGGAAGCAGTTTCGAGAGCACGATGATGAGTACGGCGTGCTAAGTGAAGATTGCCATCTTCTAAACGTTTCGAAGGCCTGGTCATTTTTATGCCCCCCACAAGTTAGGTTACCTTTAGAAATGCATATGCTTGTCATCAAAACACAACTTTATCCTCATGTGGAGTCGATGTTGAGTTTGCCTTTGCCGAAACCATCTGGGAAATCGAAAGAGCTTTCGATAGTTTTACATAATTTGCAGGCATCACTAGTTTCCATAGGACTGCATTTTTGCCTTTGACTTCAGAGATGGTTACTATCAAAACAGTATAATAATAGATTTGGATTATCGTAAAAAATGATAATCACAAAGTATTTGGTGTCTCTGTCAATGTCATAGGAGAATAAAACTTTATCATCGTTAAGTCCTGAGGCAGCAAAAATGTTCTTCTTTACAATTGCAGGTAAGCCAGAAAACCTGGTAAGACAAAATAAAAGTGTCCCAATTTGATTTTAGCAAGTTGGGCTTCTCGCCTCTGCTTCCGATGAAAACCCTGCTCATTTCATTCACTGGCCCACTGTGTGGATGCAGGTTCATTTCCTGCGATGTTTATATCAGCTCAGGGGGAAAAAAAATGTATTTTGTATAATGATCACACATATACGCATGTGTATGTCTCTATATGTAAATACTGTACATATATGTATACGGATGTATATATCACGGTGCACAAATTTAAAGTCGTGCAGCATTTGAAAATACTATCTCGGTACATTTTGGCAACAAAATGGCATTAAGCGTCGTACGTTAGTATCTCCATCTTACAAATGAGAAAAGACAGACGTCTACGGCTAAATAATGTGTCCATAGGGGGCAACATGTGTCACACAGTCCTTTTCACCGACTCACACTCTGTGCCATCAACCACTATGAAGTGACTTTTGGCCCCACTGTATAGTTAGTTAACTTCCCTCAGTTTACTCACGGGATTAAATATGCTCCCCTAGGTGTGGCTGGTCCATGTGGGTCCACCATGAGCAGGAGTCAAATTCCTTCATGGCAACGATGTGTTATAATCATTATCGTCGCTCTTTTGAGTCTGGATGTTTCGTCCGATAAACCGTGAGTCGCGTAGACTAGGCGCAGTCATCGTGACTCGACCCCAGTGTTTCCCACAACTATTGTTCGCTGCCACATAAATCTCAAGTGTCACCTGTGTCCCTGGCCTCCTTATACAAAGCATTACCTCCGGGTAGCGCTTCTTCATTAAACTGTCGACATAAAATGACACTCTTTGTGTGTTTGCTTTGTGTGATGAGTCTGCACTCAGAAGGTAAGTTCTCTACGAGTCTTCTTCTGAGGATCTCAGCGTGGAGAGCAAGCCTTTGCATATGGCAGTGCTTGGATGGATCATCGCAAACTAAAAAAAAAAATATATGCATTTTCTGTTTGTTTTTAAAGAAGTGTAGAGGGGCGCCTGGATGGCTCAGTCGGTTGAGCGTCCGACTTCGGCTCAGGTCATGATCTCGCGGTCCCGGGGTTCGAGCCCCGCGTTGGGCTCTGTGCTAACAGCTCGGAGCCTGGAGCCTGTTTCAGATTCTGTGTCTCCCTCTTTCTCTGTCCCTCCCCTGTTCATGCTCTCTCTCTGTCGCAAAAATAAATAAATGGTAAAAAAATTAAAAAAATAAAAAAAAATAAAGAAGTGTAGAAACCTGAAAAATTTTTTTGAACAGCAAAACTAAGACCCATTTTTGGTGTCTGCTACCTTCACACGCTATGCTCTTTGGTCACTTAAAGACCAGCTATGGGCAGCACCACCTAGATTTCTTCATAAGAACAAAGGAGGCTCCACGGGAGAGGTGCTAGGTACGTACTCTTAACGATTCTTGAGATCAGTGTTATCGTTCACATTTTACATATATGCAAGATGAAGCTCACATGTTTTAGAAGCTGGCAAAATTTACACGTGTCATTAGAAAAAATATAAATCCAAGGTTACTCTTCCTCCAAAGTACAAGGCTTTTCATTCTCCCATGCAAGGTCAGAGAGACCCTAAAAGCATCTCACCTCCCATCGCTCCCATAGACATCAAGGGGCACCCGTGGCTGCAAGAGGGTCCCGGCAGCAAGGTTCACCTTCCTTCATGCACAATTAGAACTCCAAACAGTTAAATTTTGCCAATATAGTTGTCCTTATCACTCAAACGTTGCTTAGAAGTACTCAAGCGTTTAACCGCTGCAAAGCTTCTAAGTATACCAAGCATTCCATGGATGGTTTTCCTTTGGCTCAAGACTCACCGGAATTTGAAATTGGCAAATTCAGTTGACCTACCAAAGTTTAATTTTCTCTCTGGAAAATCCTGGTCTGAATCAATCGATGCCTTCCAAGTCAGCTCCTGATGACCAGCATTCATCTAACTGATTAAGGGAATGACACTAACGATCCTTCCCACAGTAAATTAACTGTTTTTCTCCACTCTGGTGGTGTTTCTGTCATTCACCAGCCAACCAAGTACCTAAAAGTTTGGGAGGGCTTTGGCTAGACTATAGCGCTTTTTGCCTCCAGCCATAATATCTCCCCAAGTCCAGGCCCACAACTCGTAAGAAGGATCTCAACAAACCTGAAGCTGTGCGGATGTGATTAACCACAAGCGTGTGAGGTTATAAACCATGTATTTTAAGAATTCATTAAAGACATTCCAACTCTTTAGCTTGATGGAAAACAGGCCGAGGAGAACACGAAAACTAATTTCATGTGTCAAGGAAAATCAAGTGGACGGACGCTCTCAGGCCTGAAGGATTAACCGAGAGCAGTTGTAGCTCTTGGGAAAACTTTCCCTTCAGTTTAAAACATAACTGCTAAAAAAAACCGAAGTTGTCCAGAGATGGAGAAGAGGAAGTGAGTTTTCATCTAGTACAAGAAGAAACGTTTACTTGGTGACCACCACGTGAAAAGCAGCGTGCCGGTTGGTTTTCGTTTGTTTGTTTTAGTTTTTGTTTTTTCATAAAAGACGAATCAGGAAACTAATGGTGTGCTCAGTCTTGGGGGTGAAAAACAGAGTCACAGAAGCGAGGCAACTCACCTTCAACTTATCCAGCTAAGCGACCACAGAGCTGGGTTCAAGCCTAGCCCACCGCCCCCGCCCCCCCCGCCCCTCCCTTTCCCCCGGGTTGGGGAAGGGTGAACCCCCCCCCCCCCCCAAACAGCACTGTTTCTTCTGCGAGTAGACCTCATGGATTCAGGTTTCGTATGGGCACAGGTCCTGGTTCCTGATGATGCTGAGGGCTCTGGTGCCCCATCAGAGATTTTCTTGGAAGTCTACTTGGGCGGGACAAGCGTGCTTTGGGGCCAGCGCTGGTACAGCTGGTTTATGATGAAATAGGGGAGCTCCGTCATCAACTAACCATTAAAACAACCCTTAATTCCAGGCTCGTAATTTTGCAAGTTGAAAAAATGATTTTATTCATATTGTTTTTTTTTGGTACTCAAGATGTAACAGCAAGAATTATACTGGCCCAAATCTGGCAAAAGGGACAAACAAAATCTGGTCTAGTTCATGTTGCAGTTTCACCTATGTTATTAAAAATCAGCAGTTTGTTAAAGTAACAACCAGTAGCTCAAAGAGAGGAGGAGTCGAGGAGGGAGACACAATATGGCGGTGAGTTTATTCCAGGTTTGATTAATGGGCAGATATGGGCTTGCTGTTCTGCAAGGCAAATTTAGGTTGAGCTGAAGTTTGGGGGGGGGGGAAGAAAGCTCAGATTTGAAGCAAAAATGCCATGTTATTGAAAGAATGAAAGAGTCTTTGGGGAGACAGCTATGGTTCCGAAAGTCTGACTTTCACACGAGATATCTAAGTGGGAATGACCACTGCGGAACTGTCTGGAGTCTGGGAGCCCCAGGGCAGAAGGACTCCCAAAGCAGGCGGTTCAAAATCTCCCGAAGCCAAATCGTTTCTGAGATTTGCCACGGGCTATTTGTATAGTACTCGGCCTGTAAAACAAACTCCTAGGCTTAAACGTGCGTCCCCTAACTCTGCCAAGTACGGTGGGGAATGCAACAGAGGGTACATGGGGTCTGTGCTCTCAAGCAGGTGTGCTGTACGTGGAGGGAGAAATAGAGAGAAAAGAAGAGAGCCAGGATATCTCAGCAGCCTAAACGAAGTGATACATAATTGGAGATTCACTAATAATAATAGGATTGCCCAGTAATAGACAGTGTTCCTATATGTCACATATTGTGCCGGGCTCAGGGATTAAGAGTGGGTATTAGCCTCACTTTCCCGGTGAAGGAACAGACGCACAGTAGCTAGTTTGCTTAAAATCACTCAGGAACTGATCGTGCTGGAGTCGTAAACGAGAACGGCTGAGCCCAAAGCCCGTGTTTTTTGCAATCCATCATGTTGGAAGGGACATCTTCAGCCGGAAGGATCACAGACGTTGCTCTTGTTGACGGTCAGAAGCCAAGGTGTAGACCTTACTCTCGACTGACATGTTTTGGAATGCAGGCTGTCCTAAACTTCGTCCTGAGAACCACCTCGATCCAACATGCTGTTACCTGTAACTCTCTCAGGCACAGATGGTTCCCGGCATATTGTTCACACCTCACAGGTATCTGTGGCATGCTCATTTTACTGGACGGTGCCGACCAGAAAGTGCTCACACGCACGCCATACAAATCTTCCAAAGGAGTCGCCACCTTCGTTTACAGGTGTTTAAGCTGGTGCTACCCAGCACTATGTTTTTTCTTAATGCTTTTCTCTTTTACATTTCTTGACTAAACTTAAAGTGGTACAAAACACAGTGAAAAAAAATTTTTTTTTTTTTTTTAAGTAGTCTCCATGCCAGCGTGGAGCCCAAGGTGGGGCTTGAACTCGTGACGCTGAGATCAAGAACTGAGCTGAGATCAAGAGTCAGACACTTAACCAACCGACCCTCTCACGAAACTTTTTGAAGCTAACTAAAAAAATTTTCAGGGGCGCCAGGGTGGCTGAGTCGGTCGAGCGTCCAATTCTTGATTTTGGCTCAGGTCATGGTCTCACCATTTGTGAGACTGAGCCACCCCCCCCGCCCCTGTTGGGCTCTGAGCTCTCAGCACCGAGCCTCCTTGAGATTCTCCCCCTCTCTCTACCCTTCCCCCTCTCGTACTCTCTCAGTATGAATAAATAAATAAATAAATACCCAAATAAATAAACCTATAATAAATAAACTATAATAAATAAAATAAATAAAAAAACTATAATAAATACATAAAATGAATACATAAATACATAAATAAATAAATAAATAATAAATGCGGTCATTAAGGGGTAGAGCTAGGATTTGAATAAAAACCATATGGTTTCAGAAATTTCCCTTTTCTTCCACTCACAAATATCACTCTTTATATATGTTTGGGGCTACACAGTTATACCCATGTACCTGTGGGAGAGATATAGGTGTGAATACTTGTAGAATCACATGTCCACGTGAAAGGTGGAACACCTGACTTAGGACTAAGCACCAGCTTAGTATTCAGGACCTGACCTCCTGGGACCACCCCACGTGCCCACTTGCACCCCTGTGATTGCCAACCATTCTCAGGTCCGGTCATGCAGGACTATTTGGGGTCTCCCACCCCATCCGACCTTTGCCTGCCGCAGACCAGCTGAACGCTCTCAGCCAGTGGTGTTCTATTTACTCTCCCATACGTAACACAAATCCTACTCACTCGTTGAAGTTGCCTTTAACCTTCCGCAACAAAATGCTTAATTCCTTGGTTTTCCCAAACTACCGTGTATGTGTCTTTACTGTACCGTTTGGGTTAAGCTCTCAGTATATTTTTGCTACCGGCTACGGACTTTCAGGGGATATATATTTGTTTCTCTGTCCTCATCAAATAATATGATCCATGATACGGAATAAGTGCTCAGCACAAGTCGGGTGAGTGAAAGACCTCCTCAGTCTTTCCTTACTGGGGGTCGATGGTCGTGATGGCCAAGGCCCTCCAGCCAAGAGGTCAAACATTCACGGCAACCTTTGGTTTTGTCACTGTGCTTTTTAGGTCTTGAAATGCCCCTTTCTCTTTCCACATTATTGTTATTTTTGTTTTCACGTTGGTGGTCCTGTCTTTAGATTTAGTTCAATCCAATCAATATCAAGTTCTATAAAATCTCAGGAAGTGTGAAAGGTTCTAGGGATAAAGAGAAGATGTGGATGGCAACCTTACCCCACCTCCCGCAAAGCTCATAGTTTAGGAGGGAGGCACCGCAGTTACAGCAGAATGTGGCAGCCTCCAGGGAAACGGACCAAGGACCATGATGGACTGTCTGAGGGGATTAGGGAGAGCTTTTTGCAAGAGTTGACACTTGAGAAGCACGTCGAGGAATGAGTTGTTAACCAGGTTCCCAAAGCAGGTGGGGCACTTTCCAAGTCCGCACGGTCTCTGTGTAGACCAGTCTCCCACACCCAACACATGGAGTTTGTAAAATACACTCAGGGAATCCTTATCAGCATAAAAATGAATTTTTTGTCTTAATTTTTAAAGGAATTTTATAGTCAGGCTCTTCAGATATTAGTTATGGTTGGCTAGGCACTCCCAGCAATCCCTATAGGTGATGTAGCTAAGCAAGCATGGAAACAAGAAAAATTAGCATCCGAACCGGTACAAACAACAAACTTTTTAAAGATTAGGAATCATAGGTACAGTAAACAGTGAAGTTGACAGGATGTATATGTTGCGGACCTATCGCCCGTTGATTATAACTTTGCTGTTCTTAATTTCAAATTTTGGATCCAAAAGGTTTTCAGGACTCAGTCACTTACGTGAGCCCCCAGGCTTTGCAAATCCCCACCTAGACTGCCTAATGGATACGCGACAGGGCCTGGAGGCTGAAGAGATGCGCCCACGGCAGGAAGAAAAAATTTGATGGTGAGGGCAGGCAAGATAGGCGTCTACGTTAGGAAACCATGGAGGTTTTGATATTACTGTAGAGTAAGTATAAAAGGCATTTTCCCCAAACTCACAGATTGTCTCTGTAGTGGTAATATCTAGTTAATATCAGAGTTTTGTGTCTCTTGCTATAAGTTTGTAAAATTTGCTTTCTGGATGCTTTCCTTTGCTCTCTTACTTAACCGCATTGTCTCTCTCACACACTACGTTTTTTTTCTCTGAGATGCTAAGCATTCCATGCCTTTCACCAAGTTGCACCATGTACGTATTTACTTTGTCTATTGACTCAATGTCTGGGTCGAGCCTAGAAGTGGATGTCTCTGTCACGAAGCTCTTGGTCCCCTTCCCTACTCGCCACCTGCCATCGTGTCCTGCCGATCCCCACTGACATCAGCTCCTAAAGCCACGCCATTCTGTCTTTATCCCAGTCAGGAGAGAAGAGTTAATGCCTTTACTTCCGGAACCCGCCTTGTTTAGGTAGAGAAAGGCTTTCTGGTTTCAGAACACCAGGAAAACAGTCTCTATAGAAAATAAAGAAAAAATATTTTCTAACATTCTTACTGTTTTAATTGCCTTAATCCAAATGATATCAATTTAAGACTCATTCCTTGGAGTGCCTGGGTGGCTCAGTCTGTTGAGCGTCTGACCCTTGATTTCAGTTCAGGTCATGGTCTCGTGGCTCATGAGATCGAGCCCCACGTCAGGCTCTGTACTGACAGCCTGGAGCCTGCTTTGGATTCTCTCTCTCTCTCTCTCTCTCTCCCTCTCTCTGCCCCTCCCCTGCTTGAATTCTTTCTCTCTCTCACAATAAATAAATAAACATTAAAAAAAAGACTCATTTTCTGACCTTTTAGAACATATGTAGGAAAAACTTTCTTTCTTTCTTTCTTTCTTTCTTTCTTTCTTTCTTTCTTTCTTTCATTCAAGCAAACTATATTTAAATGCTATGACTCTATTAAAAAATATGGTTGTCTCTCACTATTTAAAAAGAGCCACTTAAAATTAAAAAAAAACATACTATTTTGAGTGCATTAAAGTTTTATATAGTGAGATGATGTCTATATGATTTTGTTTACATACTAAAACTGTCCATGGCATCAGATGATGAAATGGTTAAAAGTGTTACACACGATTTTACTCATATATGTGCGTTTTTTGGTGATTATATGACAATACACAGCATTTTCAAAACAGCCTGAATTTAATAATAAAAGAGAAAACAATAGTTGTGTAGCACATATACAATGATCAGCTACTGATTTATTATTATTATTATTATTATTATTACTATTATTTTCAATGCTTTAGTTATCAGTACAGTATTGAGGTCTCTTTTTATAATGAGATTCCTATGGAAATAGTCACAATTGTTGCTGTGGAATGACTCCAGAAAGGAGACGGATCAGAGATCACTCTAGTGTTGTCAAGCCTATGACTTGAGTCAGTTCAGAGAAACTCGCTGCAAATGGGTCATTTATTGCCGGCCAGGGCATTCTTTGTCTTCCTTATCCTTTTATAGTCACACCCATCTTCTCTCTCCCTGGCCCCTCTCAGCAATTCCCAGTGACCACTGCCATTGAAACCATCGGAAGGGACGTGTGATGGAAACCATGGGGGCTTCTAGAGACAGGGAGCGCCTACTGCGTGCTGTCCAGGGGAGCTCCTCACACGTGCCAAGGGGAAACGAGGTTAAACCATTTTCTCTCACAATGACAAAGCAACGTGCCTTCATGAAAAGAGTCACCTTCTGGTATTAACCTGCACATTTCGAGAGCCATATTTGTATCCCGGAGGGCGGACAGAGAAACCTAAAGTATGAGTTTTACTTCCGTAATGTTTCCCCAATATAACAGTATATCTAATGTTTGATATATTGGTGAACTTAAATTTCCACAGCTTAAAATTGCTTGCAGAATTTAAAAAAGTATAGATTTAAATTGGATTTAAATCTTTAAAAAATACCATTCTTCAAGGTCTTCATATACCAATCATCAGTCCCTGGGGTCCTCAAAGAAACAAAATAATGATTATTTTTCAATGCACAGAGAGATTAGTTAGAAAGTTGGGAGTGCAACTACTTGGTTTATTAATCAATAACAATGTTGAAGAAACAAGATGCTTATAAGGGTGCAATGAATGTAATTCACCTCTTCAGGCACACTTATAAAAGTCAAATCGCTCACAGTTGGCATGCAGACATCCAGAATACGCTTCCTGGTTTCGTGTGGACTGAACTGATTCTTGACTCTCTTGCCCACACGCCAGGGTCTCTGCTCCGGCCAATATCTGTTCTGCTAAGCCTTTACATTCCCCAAATAAGAAAGATGTGTACTTTTAGGTATATTAAAAAAAAAAAAATCAGAGTCCTGAGATTGTGGCAATCAGATGAAAAACGGGATAAACTTGGGTGCCTGGGTGGCTCAGTCAGTTGAGCGACCGACTTGAGCTCAGGTCGTGATCTCATAGCTCATGAGTTCGAGCCCTGCGTTGGGCTCTGTGCTGACAGCTCAGAGCCTGGAACCTGCTTCGGATTCTGTGTCTCCCTCTCTCTCTGCCCCTTCCCTGCTCATGCGCGCGCTCTCTCTCTCTCTCTCTCTGTCAAAAATAAATAAACATTAAAAGATTAAAAAAACGGATAAACTTTAGGTATTTCCTATCAGAGTTAAAAAAAAGGGGGTCGGTAGTGGTTGAGATGTTGAAGAAAAGGGGCACGCTAGTGGCTGCTTAATAATTGCCAAAGTCATGTGAACAAGGACAATATTAACTGACTGACCATAAAGACGTCTTGCCAAGTACTATTTTACCCCGTTCACTTCTGATTCAATCCAAGTATCCGGATACAGCCCCCCTACTTTTCAAACGCTCCCTTTGCGTCGTTTTGTTTTTTATAAAAGACCTATGTTGATTCCTCTTGTCCCTCAGGGCAAGAAACCTGAAGAGAATTTTCATTTCTAGGGACAAAAAGGCTGAAAGGAGAGGAGAGTGCAATGTTGGTTCCGCGGCGAGCTGTCTTAGCGGCAGGTGCACCTGGCCCCGCCCACCTCCCCCAACCACACCCCGCGTCTCAGCCTCCAGCCCCAGGGCTCTGAGCCGGTGTCACAGCGTGATCTTGGTTCGGTCTGGACATGTCAGCAAGAGATGTCCGAAGCTATCAGATATATCTAAAAGAGCTGTTTTTTCTTCGCGGGACTCTGGGAAGGGTGGTGTCCGGGAATGTTGAAAAAGGTTTCCCTGTAAGTTCACGTCAATTGTTTCTTGCGTTGTGTCGTTTTGGCTCAAGGGAGGTTTCATAAGAACACTCTACTTTTGGACAGAGGCGGAGGGGGACCCGTATCTGGTTACCTATCTGTGAAAATCAGTAACGTGCTCAAAACTGGTCATCTGCTGACCTACTTCTTGCCAGCTCTCCCACTGCGATCCGCAGGTAGAGACTTGTCACAGTCTGACCCGCAGGCGTTTCCCGGTGGCTTGCTCCCCATCTTCGGGCCGGCTGCTACACGGGCCCCTGTCTTCTCCACATGTTGCCCCTGTAACCTAGCTTAGACGAATCCTTCAGGGTGGCGAGTCCAAATTCTGTTCCCTACACGTGCACCTTACACATTTCCAAGGTCCAGCCCACGTGCTTCCTCCCGCCTGAAATATTCACGGACACCGTTAGACAGAATATCGTCTTTCCCAACCGCTCCCGGCTCTCTCTCCGGGCCACTCGAATGCCTTATGGCATGTGCGGTTTTGCAACATCATTACTGATGGGCCCGTATTTCGCTATATGCTCCTCAAGGGCAGCGCCCGTAGATTCCTCCTAACACATGTGCCGTGCCTGTGGTGATGGGTCAGAATATTCTTGCTGAGTAAACGTGTTCCCACAAGTAATCATAATAATTCTCACGTGTGCGTGTTTTCATATATTAAACTAAGTATTTCCGCCTTCCCTGACGTTTTCCTAACACAGTTCCTGTAAACCTAAGACTATGAAAGCAGATCATGAAAACCGACCCAGAAGAAAACTCACACCTGTAAGGAACCTTACATATTACATTGTTCAATGTGAGTTATCCTTTCCCAGATGCAGAAGCGAAAGCTCAGAGAGGAACGGAAATTTGCCCAAGGCACTGAGAAATGTGAGACCCTTTTACGTCAAGAGCATATACTTACTCTCAAGGAAAATCCCAAGCTTCTGATTTAAAAGAACACGGATGGGGCGCCTGGGTGGCGCAGTCGGTTAAGCGTCCGACTTCAGCCAGGTCACGATCTTGCGGTCCGTGAGTTCGAGCCCCGCGTCAGGCTCTGGGCTGATGGCTCGGAGCCTGGAGCCTGTTTCCGATTCTGTGTCTCCCTCTCTCTCTGCCCCTCCCCCGTTCATGCTCTGTCTCTCTCTGTCCCAAAAATAAATAAATAAACGTTGAAAAAAAAATTTAAAAGAACATGGATAAATTAGGAGGATGTTATTATACAACCAAAGGTCCTTAAAAACAATGAGAAAAGAGAGAAGAAATCTGCAGACAGGCCCGTGTCTGGGGTCCCCATGGATTTAAGCACAAATGACAACCTGGTCTTCCTTCCTGGGCCACGGCCCCTCCTCTGACTCAGAGATCGGTGGACCCGAGGCCTCTCAGGTGTATCACCTGGGACCAGGGTCACAGGACCGACGGGCCACCCCGAGTCACTCCAGCTGATGCTCAGGAGAAACTTCCCGTCATCGTGTGAAGATTCAAGCAGGATTTGTGGGCCTGCCTGGGCCTTCTACTCGTTTGCAGTGGATTTCTGTAGTCTCGTAATTCTTTTTTTTTTTTTTTTTTTAATTTTTTTTTCCAACGTTTATTTATTTTTGGGACAGAGAGAGACAGAGCATGAATGGGGGAGGGGCAGAGAGAGAGGGAGACACAGAACCGGAAACAGGCTCCAGGCTCTGAGCCATCAGCCCAGAGCCTGACGCGGGGCTCGAACTCACGGACCGCGAGATCGTGACCTGGCTGAAGTCAGACGCTTAACCGACGGCGCCACCCAGGCGCCCCGTTGTAATTCTTCTCTGCAGGTTACACCTTTTGTATTGATGATATACTCACTATACACATCCAAATGCGGAGAGCTAGAGACCATGCGGAGATGTTTCTGGAAGCCCATCCACCAGACACTTAAACGTATTTGTGAACATGTATTCATGACTGCCAACAAGTCCCTGAACTGTAGGCAGGACCTGAAAATTGAGACAGGGAGGTTGAGTGCAGAGGCGTGGGAGAAAGCACACCCCCCTGGGTTGTGGGGGATGGACTCTGGAGTCAGGGTGAAGGATAAAGGCAGAAGGTGTGCAAGACCAAGGGGGGAAAGCGCAGTGACAGCAGGCACGGGAATCCCTGAAAACAAATACAGTCAGCCGTGACTTTCACCAAGGGCTGTCCTAAGCCCAGATATGAGCGACCGGCTCATTCAGTTTCAACCAGGATGTTTTACACAGATGCCTACTTTGCAGGTACACACTCATCAATTCAGGGGTCACAGATGATGGGGACTCACAGATGCCGAAACAGATGGCGTTGGAAGGCACGCGTCCCAAGTGTCCTGGTGCATGAAAGGCAGGTCTAGAAGAGAGGCCACGCCACCGCCCCTCCGCTGGCACGCTGTGTTAACCCCGGCCGCCCCTTGGCCACTTCAAGAGCCGAGCCAGATGGAAATTCAAACTATTGACACTCATTCACTTCCGCCTTCCGTCGACAAATGATTGTTGATTATCTACTTTGTGCCGGGTTCCATTTTAGGCGCAGGAGATGAAATGGTAAACCGAATGGAAACCAAAAAACAAAACCTCTGATATCATGGAGTCTGTGTCTTAGTAGGGGAGGAAGGCCCTAGACAGGTAACTCATGAGTCACTATCAGATAATGATCCGTTTGAATCTGAGAGCACTCTGGAGAATTACCCGAACTGTCTCCGGTGCACAGAGAAGAGATGGTGTTGGGGAGTCAAGGCACAGGCAGGAACCGTGTCTCCTGAGCTGTGAGTTTCCACTTAGATATTGATAATCACCTGCCTCCTTTTGCTTTGCTTTCAGAGAAACTGAGAGTTAAATGTGTGACTCAAATCCTGGATGCCCATCAAGGAGCCGACAGTACGGTTTGATGTATCAAACTCATTACAACATTGTTGGTTTTTTCCCCCCGCTTCAATTTCCTCTTTTTAATTTGATTTATTTAGAAAAATCCCCCACTCTCTAACGTTCATTGGTAAAAAAAAAAAAATTCATACTCCCTAGAAATTACTTATTGATGTTAGTTAGACATGGCCAACTTTAAATAGACAGTGTGGTTGCACATTTAAACGGGAAAACGGAAGGTACTTTGTAATTGAGGGAGTGTTTTTCGTATTCAATTTCCTTAAAAAGTCAGCACAGTCATAACCACCTTATTTTCTGCTTGCTTAACCAAAACTATGAATAAGCCCGATTCTGTGAGCGGGATCTGTTAAAACCTCCAAGAAACAGGTCAAGAGGGTATCGGGCTCAGTCTTTCCCATGGCAGAGCCCAGTGTTGCCAGATTCCTGGCTGATCCCATGTTGAACCACACGCTTTCTTCCCCTTGGAACCACCACGCTCTGATACCATAAGCTCACGCGTTGACACCGCTCTATTCCTCACATTGACCGTCTCCTCATGTGTGTGAGTTTGCTGGCCCTCTGCGCTTAGAATCAGGTCTACACCGAGTTACCAATCCTGACTTCCGAGGGACACCTTCAAATTCGGAAAGGTTGGTGGCTAAAATCAGCCTTAGAAAGGAAGGTCGCTGCCAAGGTCTTCTAGACTTTCTAAAGTAATGGAAATAGAAGTGATCTCTTGATCACCATTAACGTTACTATATTAAGGAGCCAGATGATGGAGCCTGAGAAGGATTCCGGCCAGTTAAAAGTATTTCTTACCCTGGCTATAAAATCACGTCCAGCTGGCAGAACATTCCCTACGGATCACAGGGAGGAACACAGAAGGTCCTTCCCTTCCACAAGATAAATCTGAAATGCCACAAATAACAAAACATAAGAAAGCACTGTAGAGTCGAGAGTAAAAAAAGTCCTCATTATTAAAGGTCTTTATCATCTAGGTAAAAGTTATGTAACTTTTAACTTATTTCAAAAGATGGTTAACCTTGGTTTCTTCACTGTGTAAGTCCATGTTACAACAGGTAGATACGAATGGAATTTAAATGTCAACCCAAAGCCCCCAGACACAGCATTTCCCATTTCACACTGACATTTGATTAAATCACACGGATGCACTGAGAGAGTAAACGATTCCCTTGAAGGATATTCGGCATGCTAACATTTTTGATTTGAAATATTAATTGTAACACACTGACTCATGATGGCGGAGATATTTGCCAACCCGACACGCAATGGTTTTCAAATTCTGATTTCAGAGGGACAATGACTAGAGGTAGGTCCTGAGACGGCATTCTGGAAACTCTTTAATTGACATTTCTGGGCACCGGGAAGAAAAATCTTAAGAGGTATGTGCAAGTAAGGGTGTTTCAAGTGGTAGATGAATCGTGTAATTAGGGAGATATCTGGAGGAAAATGTCAGTCTGTGGGGAAGTGTGTGAACGTGGTTAAGACGGAGAGAGAAACCGCATCGAAAAGGTGCCTGTTTGGCAAGAGAAATAATAACGATCTCAGAGGAAGCCCTGCTCTAAAAGCCTTGGCTCCCTGACTTCTCTACCTGGGCTGCGCGTTTCATTTAGGATTGTAGTTCCTTAGTTTGAGACAGAATCCAAAACACAGAAAGGGGAGATGAGGAACAGCGTGTACAGGGTTTAATTAAAGCCACTTAAGAAAGCAGAGAGCTAACACAGACCCTGTCTGGTTTTCCAACAACTTTAACCTCCCAACTGTCTCCCTAATGTATTATTAAGTTACATAATCAGTACATGTTCTTTCTGTAACACCAAGAGCGTCGCCGTACAGAAGGGAACATGCGCTGATGATGTGTATACACGTGAGTGTATGCTCACGTGGGTGTCCCTAGGTGATGGAAGGCTTTATTTCACCATGGAGATGTTCACATTGTGAGCCGTCACTCATGCTCCATTCCAGCTTTCTATCTGGTTCTATCTATGAATGTATTCATTCGAACATTCATTCGGTATTTTCAGATTCCTAGGGCTGCTGTGCTGGTTGGTGAGGGGCACATAAATACAGCACATTCACCTTCCTCACAGAGCTCACCATGCAGACAAGCGGACGTGTGTACAGAGGATCGAACAAGATGTCACAAGAGATGTGCTTGTGAGCACAGATCATGGAGGTCATTGCCTTAGCTGGTTTGTTACTGTAACAAAGTCTGAAAGACATTTATTTGTCACGGTTCTGGAGGTTGGCAGTCCAAGATCAGGTTGCCAGGGCGCTCAATGTCTGCTGAGGGTCCCCTTCTTGGTTCACAGACGGCCGCCTTCTGCTGTGTCCTCACAGTGGGGAAGGGAGGAGGGAGCTCTCTGGGGTCTTTCATAAGGGCACTAATTCCGTTCACGGGCCCGTAGTATTCCGCGCACAGCAGTCATCATGATAGACTTCCTGGATGAGATCATACTTACTTGGATTTTCAGAAAGGCAGCTTGGCATAATGGAAATAGCCAGGGTTTCATAGTCAGAGACCTGTGTTTAAGTCTACCTGTGAGTCATCTGACATTTGAGGAGAACATTCCTCTGAACCTTCTGTTCACATCTGTCCAGTGCAGAAGCACATATCCCTGAGTGGGGATGTGCACTCAGTGATTTGAATGTGTGACAGGAGAGGTAGAGGGCACGTGGGGAATTCTCAATAACGTGTCACAGAGTTAGCACTAATTATTATTCTAACAGGTAGAGGTTACCAGGTAGCAGGGGAGAAGGGAGAGAAAGAATGTTCTCGATGGAGGTAGCCGGCTATGCAAACCCTCAGATGTGAGAGAGAGTGGCATCTGAGCAAAAGGGCAAAGATTGAGCTATGCTGCCTTCCACTCAAGGGGGTGCTGGGCACAGGGCTGAGCCCTTACAGGGCAACCGGGCAGGGAGGGCCTTGCACAGCGCACCGGGGGAATAAAAGTTGCTGTGAAGACAGCAAGAAACCAATGAGAAAGTTGAAGAACAGAGTGGTGTTATCACACTTCTGTTTGAGAAGGATGCTCTGAGAGTTCAGTGTAGAGAATGGTGAACGTTGGTGAAGCCAGGTCTGGGACAACAATTAGGCGGTCGTGGGAGATGTGGAGAGGGCATCCGGGTCAGCATACCTGGAAAAAATCAGAGAGATACATCAGATACAGCAGAATTGCAAGGTGGGATATGGAGGGTGGTGGAGAAAGGAGATGGAGAAAGAGTCAAGAAGGACTCTTATGTCCAACTTGGCCCATGGCTGGAGCCCATGTCTGAATGGAAAAGAGACATCATGAGCAAGGGAAGAAGATTAATCCACTTTGGCACAGGTGGAGTTAGAGATGCTGTAGGATGTTCAGGTAACAGTACGTACACATCAGGAGCACGAGAGAGTGGTGTGATTATGAACAGAGACTCATGGATGGGCAGAGGGCACAGGGCAATTGCGATCCAAGGCGGGGCTGATACAGACTCATTTTGTTCCTACGATAGGATCTTCGGTGTGGCCACATTTGAATCCAAATAAAACTTATGTTGGAAGGGCACATTGCAGCAGACATCAGTTTGCGGTCACAAAACCGATTTGAGGCTACCATTGACGTTACCCGACAGGCTCCAAAGGAAGCTTTAGAACATTTAATATTTACCCTTTTTCATTCTGTGCCTAAACCACTTGCTTACGAAGGACCTATAATTGCTGAATTATCACTTTTTGGTCTGGAACCTCTCTTCTCATTAGTCATATTAAGTATATGACTATGCTTTTAATGTTGCTATTAGTAAAGAAGTATTTATTATGGAAAAATTCCACTTCCAAACCGTACAAGTAGAATAATAGATATGCAAATCTCTCGAAAAAGAGCTCAAGCCTCGTGTGTCTTGCGCTAAACCCCATACTTCTTACATTTGTGTTGGCTGCCTCCACCTTGCTTTGGTAGAGGAGGACTTGTAAATCAGAATCCATAGTTCCTTCCTGCCACTATGTATAAATGTGTATCTTAGTCTGGGTCATAAATTTGACTTTTATGTGTTTGATAACTGATAAAACAATTCACATATGACTCACAACTCTTGGAATATTTGGGCAATTGGTATTCCTGTCAGGCATTGGGTGAATGAGGAGAAACCCAGAGGAAGTAGTTAATGATCGCTGCCTATCAGTTCTTTTTTTGTTGTTATTAATGTTTATTTTTGAGAGACACACACACACACACACACACAGAGAGAGAGAGAGAGAGACAGTGTGAGCAGGGGAGGGGCAGAGAGAGAGGGAGATGAGAATCCGAAGCAGGCTCTGGGCTCTGGGCTGTCAGCACAGAGCCTGATGGGGGGCTCGAACCCACGAACAGTGAGACCTGCTCCGAAGTCAGATGCTTAACCAATCGAGGTGCCCAGGTGACCCTCTGCCTATCATTGCTAAAGCTTGGCAACACCATGTTCTGGGCCTGTGGCTTTAGAACACACATCATTTTACACGATTTAATTTTCCTCAACACAGTCACTGTATTTTTGAGAACACGAGAAAATAAACTGACGGATTGAATCTATCACCAATTATTGATAGACTGATTCTGTAAAGATCCCTTGGGATTTGCCAGCTGCTGAGATTCAGAGGCAGGTGGAAGCTTGTGCAGAAAATCCACACATGCCCACGGTCTTTGCTCGGGAGCACACTTCCTTACTGGATTGATGAGATGATCTCTATTGCAAGAGGTTCATTTTTCTAACTGACGAGGCATTGTGTTTTCAGTGTTAACGGGCTAGGTTGGCAATCTGGTTCTGCTATTAATTAACATAATAATTAAGAAGACAATATTTTAACTGTATCAGCTCGTGTCTCGCTTGAAAATATAGAACCTGAAACAATAATTTATTTCTAACAATAATTTCTACTACTAGAGAGTGATGTCTTCTAGTTGCGTGTAAATTAAAAAGCTGTTATCGCCAAGAGATGCGTGCACTATCATTGATCAGAGATGTCCATTGCTTTTACCAGTGGCTGGATTATGTCTCTCATGCCTTCATGGGTTTAGAGATCAGCGTTCTGGGTGAATAACACAAAGTCACCGTGCTGGAAGACGTCCATTTCTTCTGGGGCCAACACGACCAGGTACAGCTTACCAGATGTTGAATGGGAGCCCTAGCAGAGGAGTGGTAGACGACGCAGAAGGACAAGGCAGGAAATACCCCCTTTTGGCTCGATCATTCTGTTACTTATTCGTGCCACGTATGTATGTTGCCACTTTAATGTAGAAATACAGGGGGGCAATATTGGGATTCCTCAGTTTTTCTTTCAAACATTTATAGGAACTTTGACTTGAATTTAAAAATATAAAATAATGGCAGGCAAGTAAATGTTGTGTTACATTTTATTTTTATGAAAAATGAAATATCCTTTAAAGGCATTGGCATCTGGTAAACCCAGTGTCTGCTGGGTGTGGTCCCTGTGACGCAGTAGCCCTCAGAGTGTCATTTACACAAGCTCTATTACGGCACTTTTCAAACAGAAGCTCTTTGCCCCCCAGTGGATATTGGGCAATATGTGGGGACTTTGGGATCGCCCCAACTCGAGGCAAAGGTGTTGCTACCGGCCTCTAGTGGGTGGAGGCCACGGTTGCTCGAAACACCCTGCAGTCAACAGGACAGCCCCCCTCTCAACAAGGAATGGTCCATTCCAGAATGCCGATGTACTCTATGCACCATATCTTTGCAGGCAAATCACAGAGTTCACCCTTTGGACCTGTCCCTGTTAGAGTTTAAACGCAGAGCCCGGGAACCTGATAACAGGGGTAGAAATATGCCCCATCTTCCCAGGGCCATATTACGTACAATTTTCCATCTGGCTTCCATGCTGAGGCCCACAGAAGCCCTGAAGAATAGATTTATTGCAGCTTGTGCAGGACCTAGCCGTGGAGAGCTCCGCCTGAGTATTTATTGAATTTGGCACAGGCGCTCGTTTTTGTTGGATGTTTGCGTAGAGTTTTATTAATTCAACTTTTACCGTATTCCAATATTTTCGGTTAATATGGGAGTTTAAAATTCGTGGGCCATCTGCTTTAGATGCTGCAAGGTGTCTGCTACCAAAGATTTGGAAAGATGCAACGCAGGAGATGCGCAGGTTGTCTCAGGAAAATAAATAAAATAATTAAAACGCCGCACTTGCTATTGTCTAAATGAATTTTCAAAACGAATTTTCAATTTTTTGCTAACAAGCCGTGTGAGCATTTAAATCAACACAAAGTGCATTCTGACGCGTAATGTCTACAGAGAGAGGTCCGTATCTGTGTCCTCACATGCGTGCATTTCACAACAGCAAGAATACTTTTCGTTTAATATGGATTTCAGTAGCAATGTGGAGCACATAGGACATTTTAACTTGCTAAGACAAACGTTGACATAGAATCCTTGCACATGCATGTTCATTACAATTTACTGACACGTGTCAGAGATGTCTTTTTTGAGATGCGCTGATTTGGCGAATAAGCTTGAGGGGTGTCCTAGGGCTGGGACACGTGGCATTTGCATGGAGCTTTCTAAGACTCAAGAATTCTGGTAAACTCGGGTCATCTGCTCAAGTATTACTTCTACAGAGATTTCTCTGAAAGACCTTCTTAAACAGAACCCTTGGCCACTCTGTATCTGTCTCACTCTGCTTTTTTTCTTCTTCATTGCATTTGTTACTTCTAACATTGTATTCTAGACATGTTCCATTATTTTCTGTTGTCTTCCCCACTGCACATGTGCACACTCCCGGAGAACACATTTTATGTCCTATTAGCCATTGTCTCCTCAGAAGCTAAGGAGTGTCTGGCAGTAACTAAATGCTACAAGAAGTGTATTAAATACACTTTAGGGAGGGGCGCCTGGGAGGCTCAGTCGGGTGAGCATCCAATCCTTGGTTTCAGCTCAGGTCATGATCTCATGGTTCATGAGATAGAGCCCCAAGTTGGGCTCCAAGCTGAAGGCAGACCTTGCTTGAGATTCTCTCTCTCCCTGTCCCTCTGTCCCTCTCCCCAACTCGTGCTCTCTCTAAATGAAAAAAAAAAAGTAATAAAGGAAAGAAATAAATGAGATTAATTTAGGGGTACATGAGTGGCTCAGTCTGACTTTGGCTCGGGTCATGATCTCACAGTTTGTGAGT
The DNA here is from genome assembly GCF_014898765.1 of Herpailurus yagouaroundi. Lineage (NCBI taxonomy): Eukaryota > Metazoa > Chordata > Mammalia > Carnivora > Felidae > Herpailurus > Herpailurus yagouaroundi. Next base: position 3,215,737 of record NW_024412419.1, read on the forward strand.
TCGAGCCCCACATCTGGGCTCACTGCTATCAGGAGAGAGCCTGCTTTGTATCTTCTGTCCCCTTGTCTCTCTGCTCCTCCTCTGGTCATGTGCACCCTCTCTGGCTCTCTCTCAAAAATAAACAATTATAAATAAATAAATAAATAAATAAATACATACATACATTTATTTTAGGGTGAAGCTTCACAATTTTTATATACACAAGCAATAATAATAATGTTTTAAGTACATCGACCACTTACTATGTGCCAGGCACATTGTGTCAAGTATCTCACTTAATGTCATCATGGCCCGCGGAGGAAGGTGATATTAGTAGCCCCAATTTGTAGATTATAGAACTGAAACTCGGTCAAGTTTAGTAATTTCCCCATCTAGAATGACCAAAAAGGGGCGCCTGAGTGGCTCAGTTGGTTGAGCGTCCGACTTTGGCTCAGGTCATGACCTCCTGGTTCGTGAGTTCGAGCCCTGCGTCGGGTTCTGTGCTGACAGCTCAGAGCCTGGAGCCTGTTTCGGATTCTGTGTCTCCCTCTCTCTCTGCCCCTCCCCTGTTCATGCTCTGTCTCTCTCTGTCTCAAAAATAAATAAATGTTAAAAAAAAATTTAGAACGACCAAAAAGAACGCAGGTAAGATTTGAACCAAATACTTTGATTCGGAAATCTGAGACTCTAACCATTTATGCAGTGAGGCTGACCATCAAGTTAGAGCTCAACTACATTTATCCACGTACTGGAGGTGGTAAAATGTTGCTTGCTTTTACAAAAATCATTTTATGAGTACTGTCCGAAGAATTTGCGATAATGACAATGCTCATGCGTTAGGATTTTATGTATCGTTTCTCTCTTTAAACATGACCAACTTAGCTCTGGTCACCAATGAGCTCTCAAATAATGCATCCTCCAAAGAAGCACACAAACACTGTGAGCTGCGTGTATGTGCATATATTTGACTTCGGAGTCATCCGACATGCTCCTTTCCGGAGCTTCTGTCTGAATTAGAGGCTCTGAAGGTGGGGCCTGTGTAATTCTGATCACACTCATTAAAACACTGGGTAAGGAGAAATTCTTGAAATGTTACACCAGTTGTACAGAAAGAGATCCAGCCGATACATGATTGTTTTATAATTCTATGATAAAATATATGGCATATTCCCTTCCAAACAATTTCGGGTCAGTGATCAATTTCGCCGATGCAAATCATTCTCTCTTGATAACGTCCTTTGTTACACTGCCCCTAGAAAGCCTGGCGATTCCAATAACACTGGCCTGAACTCTGCCTGTGTTGATGCTCAGTTGGATGCCACCAGTCCCACTGGTTTCTCATGATCGCAAGCCCATGACCTATGGGAAACCAGAACACTTTAGAGACTAGTAAAGTTAGTGTTATTTCTTCATTTAGCATCAGTCTAAGTTCGTTTGGATGTCATAGTATGTTTAGCATGCTGCAGATGTGACAAGATGGATGTTTAGAACTTGCTAGAACATTTTGACTTACATGCCTTGAAAGGTTCATTTAACCCCTTATTATTTTAATGATCTTTTAAATATTCACTAATTGACATTAAGATTTTAATCGCTGCCATCCCCACATGAATGCTTCATTGCTTTTTAAATTTGGAGGACTGTTGTTTCTTTGCAGTGTCTGGTTAGCTCAGTTTGGTACAAAAACTATCAAGGCCTCAAGTTTCAATCTGCGTCTTAGTTGCAACCAGTGATCTTCGGGATGTGATTTATTATTCACCATAAAACTGGGCAAGGGCAGAATAGCCAATGAGATTGGAAAAACTACGCAAAACATGTGCAGTGTGGATATTACAGTAATAGTGTATCCACAGTGAATATAGTAATGAATGAAATCAGTATAATATTATTGGACTGATGTTTCCATGGACTGTTGAAGTTAATCTTCCCAACTTCTTCAGTAATATACGTACTTTTCGGCACCTGAGGCTCAGTTGTCTCTCTTCACACAGCTTGCATGTGAATGGGGAAAAAATAATTGAAATTGTGCTGTGCATGTTTTCTGAAATCAATCCATTGGGGCCCTTATTATCTGAAAACTAATGCTTCACCAGAACAGATACATACTGACAAAAGTCCTTTCCCTTCCTACCTCTCTGTTTGCACAGCTCTTGGGAGTTTTTATTTCAGTCAGTGTTCACCTTTATTTATTAATCGCTTTTACCAAGTCATGTCGAAGGAGCTAAATACATAGTGGTTTGGTTAAAAGTTTATCTTTTTACAAAAGCAACTCCATTAGAAAAAAACAAAAACAAAAACAATGAGGCTACATGAGTTTTCTGCCTTATTCTCTGATTCCAAACTATTTTAAATGATTTTTATAATTATTATTAACTGCAGACCCAGTTGAAGCTAAAAAAGAAAAGGTGTGGGAATAAAGTTTTCAGAACTATCCAACTTGTCTCTTACTGTGGCAATAAATCTTACTAATTTAACCTAGAGGAAGATGATGTCATTTTAGGAATAATTTACATTTCTTTGATTATACCTCAAGCAAATGTTGTGCATATGTCAATGATTCTCAAAGTGATTTCCCCACTCGAGCCCTCCCACCAGGGGGAATATCCCTGAGATACTTTCAGAGGTCCTGTAAGATAGAAAGTATTTTCATAATGATACTAAAATGTACACCAAGACCCATAAAATACCTAGGAATAAACTTGACCAAAGAGGTCAAAAACATATACATTGAAAACTATGGAAAGATTATGAAAGGAATTAAAGAAAACACACAAAAAAATGGAACGACATTCCATGCTCATGGATTGGAGAACAAATATTGTTAAAATGTCGATACTACCCAAAGCGATCTATACATTCAATGCAATCCCTATCAAAATAACACCAACATTCTTCACAGAGCTAGAACAAACCATCCTAAAATTTGTATGGAACCAGAAAAGACCCTGAATCGCCAAAGAAATCCTGAAAAAGAAAACCAAAGCTGGAGGTATCGCAGTTCCAGACTTCAAACTATACTACAAAGCTGTAGTCATCAAGACAGTATGGTACTGGCACAGGAACAGACACTCAGATGAATGGAACAGAATAGAGAACCCAGAAATGGACCCACACACGTATGGCCAATTAATCTTTGACAAAACAGTAAAGAATATCCAATGGAAAAAGACAGTCTCTTCAGCAAATGGTGTTGGGAAAACTGGAGAGCGACATGCAGAAGAATGAACGTGGACCACATTCTTACAACATACACAAAAATAAACTCAAAATGGATGAAAGACCTCAATGTAAGACAGGAAGCCATCAAAATCCTCTAGGTGAAAGCCAGCAAAAACCTCTTTGACCTCAGCTGCAGCAACTTCTTACTCAACACGTCTCTGAGGCAAGGGACACAGAAGCAAAAATGAACTATTGGGACCTCGTCAAGGTAAAAATCTTCTGTAAGGTGAAGGAAACAATCAGCAAAACTAAAAGGCAACTGATAGAATGGGAGAAGATATTTGCAAATGACATATTGGATAAAAGTTAGTATCCAAAATCTATAAAGAACTCAATACCCCAGAAGCACATAATCTAGTGAAGAAATGGGCAAAAGACACATGAAAAAATGTTGAACATTGCTCATCATCAGGGAAATGCAAATCTAAACCACATGAGATAAGACCTCACACCACTCAGAATGGCTAAAATTCACAACTCCGTCAACAACAGATGTTGACAAGGATGCAGAGAAAGGGGAACTCTTTTCACTGCTGGTGGGAATGCAAACTGGTGTGGCCACTCTGGAAAACAGCATGGAGGTTCCTCAAAAAATTAAAAACAGAACTATCCTCGGACCCAGGAATTGCACTAGTAGAAATTTATCCAAAGGATACAGGAGTGCTGATTTGAAGGGGCACGTGCACCCCAGTGTTTATAGCAGCACTATCAACAATAGCCAAAGTATGGAAAGAGCCCAAATGTCCATTGACTGATGAATGAACAAAGAAGATGTCATGTACATATACAATGGAATATTGCTCGGTGATCACAAAGAATGAAATGTTGCCATTTGTGGGGCGCCTGGGTGGCGCAGTCGGTTAAGCGTCAGACTTCAGCCAGGTCACGATCTCGCGGTCCGTGAGTTCGAGCCCTGCGTCAGGCTCTGGGCTGATGGCTCAGAGCCTGGAGCCTGTTTCTGATTCTGTGTCTCCCTCTCTCTCTGCCCCTCCCCTGTTCATGCTCTGTCTCTCTCTGTTCCAAAAATAAATAAACGTTGAAAAAAAAATTTTTAAAAAGAAATGTTGCCATTTGCAACAATGTGGATGGAACTGGAGGGTACTATGCTAAGTGAAATAAGTTAGAGGAAGACAAATATATTATTCCACTTATATGTGGAATTTAAGAAACAAAACAAATGAGCATAAGGGAAGGGAAGCAAAAATAATATATGAACAGAGAGGGAGACAAACCATAAGAGACTTAAATACAGAGAATAAACAGGGTTGCTGGTGGGGTGTTGCATGGGGGGAAGGGCTCAAGGGGTGATGGGCGTTAAGGAGGACACTTGTTGGGATGAGCAATGGGGTTATATATAAGTGATGAATCACTAAATTCTATTCCTGAAATCATTATTGCACGGTATGTTAACTAACGGATTTAAATTAAAGCAATAATGATAAGAAATAAAATAAAACACATAATAAGATAAAATAAAATATAATTTGCCTGTTTCACTGTGTTGCTATTTGCTCTGGTGGGTGAAATTGCTAGCGCCTTAGTTAGAATCAAACTGTACTTTTCGCCATTTATTTTATTCACCTTCACGCACCAGGCAGAGAGGAAAAAACAAAGGAAAACACAGTTTGATGTAAGGATCTCCTTGAAGAAGCAGTATTGCATTTTCACACTGGAGATGTGTCTTGTTAATAGTCTATGTTACAAGGAGCGCCTGGGTGTCTCAGTCAGTTGAGCGTCCGGCTGTGGCTCAGGTCACGAACGCACTGATTATGGGTTTGGGCCCCGCATCGGGCTCTGTGCTGATGGCTCGGAGCCTGGAGCCTGCTTCGGAGTCTGTGTCTCCCTCTCTCTCTGTTGCTCCCCCGCTTTCTCTCTCTCAAAAATAAATAAAGATTGAAAAAAAAATTTAAAAAAAGTAGTCTATGTTGCGAAATGATGAGTATGCTTTTAGTATTTCTCCTGCATGACAAAATACAGTGTGATAAACGCTGAGCTTTCAAGTGAATAACTTGTATCTGTAATAATCTAAAATAATGTAAAGACAATTCAAAATGTAATATAGACATATGGATTGTGCACAAAGTTGATTGGTATGGTTTCTGATTCCACTTTGCAACCAGATATCAAACTACCACTTGCTGGGTTTTGGTATAGTATTAAGGAAGGATACCATCAATTATCGGAAAAGACCATTAAAATACTCCTCTTTTTCCACACCTTATTTGTGTAAGACAGGATCTTCTATATATGTTTAAAACACAATAGCATATAAAAACAAATTTAGTGGAGAAATAGATAGAAGAATCCATATATTTTCAATTAATCCAGGTACTAAAGTGATTTATAAAAACACGATAACGTATGCATGCTTGAAGTTGGAAATGATTTCTGGAAATAGCTGTCCTCTCATTAAAATAACATAAATCTCTCTCTCTCTTAATTTCCATGTCCTATAATGATAAACTGAGTTTATCTGCTTTCATATTACTGTTGTGACCCAAAAATTGCTTTATGGAGTATCAATCAACCAGAGAAGAAGAGACAGATGGACAGGATGTGCCATTTAAGGCCAGAGTACTTCAATACTTTAATATTATCTCCCCCACAAGGACAACCAAGAAGGCCCCAGGTTTCACAGGGGAATCTACAAGCTACTGGCTCCTCTTTAAGCCTGGGCTCCTGGATGATCGGGAGGAACAGAGTTTCCCGCCACATAATATGTGACACGCATTGTGAAGGAGAAGTAAACTTCCGTGCATTTAGCCACTAAAATCTGGGGGATCATTTGTTACTGCAGCATAATCTAAATTAACCTAACAATGCATTTCAGTGACATGGGACATGGGACCGAGTGGTGGCCTAGCTGGATAAGTTGAATGTGCTGAAGAGTTTGAAATAGAACAGTTAGTGATTCCTTTATGGCGGGCATGCCTAAAATGATAGGAATACACTTCTTGAGACTTTACAAGGCAATAAGTTGAATTTTTAGAAAAGGATGTATAGCTGATGAAACAAATGGGATGCAAGTTTCTTCTGGAACCTTCTGGCACGTGCAATTTGGGTGCAATGCTACAGGCTCAGACAGAACCGAGTGAGTCCTGGCATGACCATTCAATCACACGAACATGAGGAATTACTCAGTTTTCTCAGCTTCAGACCCTCTTTCAAATGCAAGTAAGACTTTGAAACCCCGGGGTTATTGGGAAGATGATAATAATAAATGAATGAGAACATCGAGAAGATCGTGTAGACTATGATGAACATTTAGAATTCATTATTAGTTTCTGTCTTGATAACCTTTACTCCAAACATATGACCACAAACTTTACCAAGAACTGTAATTATTTCTTACCAATTTGTAACAAAGTGCAATTTCAAGAGCCTGTTTGGTTAGGCACAAGCATGGGTACAATAATCTTTACACGTAAGATTAAACATTCGCTTCCATCTGCAAAGGAGTTTTGACCAAAACTTTATTTTTTTCTAGAAAACTTCCTCCTAAGCCACTCTTACAGCTGCTAGTTGTGCTGTGAGTTCATTTACAGCAGGTGGCCTTGAAATTTTTGGTTCTATTTCCCCTCAGAGCAAAATGTGTTGCTGTTTTTGTATTTCCCATCATTTGGAAAAGAAAACGTGTACTCAGATACCCGGATCCTTTGTTTCTGTTTCTTTGCATTGTCTGGATAAACAGCTCACTTCCTGCTTTCAGGGACCAAGCCCAGAGGAAAACAAGCTCCCACCATCAGCCAGCTCCACGGAACAATGGATCCGGGGAACAATGTCCCACCTGAATTAGGGAAATGTGGCCACCTGGAGTCTATCCCTTTGCGGGCATTGCTTCGCTACAGGATGTGCGTTCTGCCGCTCAGTGGGCTGGACAGAAATAAGACAGTAATGTCCTCTGAATCTTGATATCATGTCTGCTGTCCCCAGGAGGCAACTATACCTCAAGAGTTCCTTCTTCTGGGAAACGTAATAATGGTGATCTGCAGGACAATGGCATAAGTAAGCACGACTCATGTACGACACATGGCCCAGTAAGCCCATAGGAGACAAAATTGTCCTACTTTGAGGCAAAATTGTGGTTTTTTTCAGTCTCACTGAAAAGACTGCATTGTGCAAGGGCTTCTTGCTGAGAAGGAGAACATAGAACCTCAAGGCAAGCCGCTCAGGATGTGTTTGTAAGCAGAGTATGTACTTCTATGGCAGGGAAACTTGCGTTCCTACCTCGGGCCCGACGTCTACCAGATGCATGAAGTATCTCGAACAGTGTCTGGACAGAGGCTGAGGAGTGACCCAAAGAAAGAGGACCATTTGGTGGCCAAAGAGGGGACAGCAGATGGAACCTGGAGAGGTCGGGAGACAGATCAGGCTTTGACACTAAGAGGCTGCTAAGGTGAGCGTCAGATGACAAGAGGATGGGTCAGGAGGTCCCTGCAATGTGCCAAAGGTGTGTGCGAGGAGCTCTGGAGAGAAACGGAATGGAGGGGGGTGGCGGTTAGAGCCCCATTTTCAGATGTCTCTTGCTCTTCTGCCTAAAGATTTAGTTATTACCATATATCCATCCATTACCTTCCAGATTTATGTTGAGGACAACTTTTTACCTCTTTCCATGATTATGAAATAAAACGATTCTCTTGACACTTAGAATTAAAAGGGGCTTATTCAAGGGAGAAAGCTTTTCTTTTCTTCTTTTCTTTTCTTTTCTTCTTTTCAACATAATAACATTTTATAAGTAAATGAATAATAAAAGTATTATTTTTAACAGAAAATATTAAATATGGCATATTTTCTTTTTTTTAAATATGAAATTTATTGTCAAATTTGTTTCCATACAACACACAGTGCTCATTCTAACAGGTGCCCTCCTCAATGCCCATCACCCACCCTCCCCTCCCTCCCACCCCCCCATCAACCTTTAGTTTATTCTGTTTTTAAGAGTCTCTCATGGTTTGACTCTCTCCCTCTCTAACTTTTTTTTTCCTCCCTTCCCCTCCCCTATGGTCTTCCGTTAAGTTTCTCAGGATCCACATAAGAATGAAAACATATGGTATGTGTCTTTCTCTGTATGACTTATTTCACTTAGCATCACACTCTGTGGTTCCATCCACGTTGCTACAAAAGGCTATCAATGGCCAAATTATGGAAAGAGCCTAAATGTCCACCAACTGATGAACGGATAAAGAAATTGTGGTTTATATACACCATGGAATACTACTTGGCAATGAGAAAGAATGAAATATGGCCTTTTGTAGCAACGTGGAAAGCTTTTATTTCCAAAACATGCATGTGATATTAACTTTTGAAGGGAGCGGGGAGGGCGATGCCATTCGCGGAAGGGGCTCTAACGCTCAGGCACGTCAAGGAGACGTCATGCTGCCTGTGAGTGTGTGTAATTGGATGACAAGACAGGCAGCTTACTCGGACAAAATTGCCTGAAAGTTTATCCAGCAGCGTCTACTAGAAACAAGAATAATCTTCCAGCCAGATTCCTGAGCACTCACTATAGATTTTATTATTGATAATAACAATTATAACCCTAAACAGTTAGAGTTTGCCTGATGAGATCTTACATAGTTACAGATTTATTAGAATTCACACATCAACACAAATTTTACATGGGAACAATCAAACCATATGCAAGATGAATTACGATGTGCTGATGGGTTGAAGGACTCATGTAACTAGGACCTGGAATCCAGAGGAAGAAGAGATTTGAGCTTTTGCGCAGCGTTTGGCTTGAGAGAATAAGAATCTCTCAATTTTTTGAGAGATTTGGAGAGATTTTGAGAGATCTCAAAAATGTTGAGTGTTTGTGGACGGAGAAGCATGAAGGAAGGAAGGAGGGAAGGAAGGAAGGAACAAAGGAAGGAAGGAAGGAAGGAAGGAAGGAAGGAAGGAAGGAAGGTGGAAGGAAGGATTTGGCTCCGGAGAACCGGCATTGTGGGACTCACAGGGTTGCACCTGATCCGAAGCTGGGAGGGAGGTCCCATTAGAACGTACAGAGGTGTCTGGAGAAGGTCACAATGACGAGGGGATCACGTGGAGCAACGTTTCCGCGTCCTTCGGGGGAGCAGAAGGGCTCCCCGTGGGTCCTGTACGGCAGCCCAGAACAAAGGCAACTAACCCACGGAGTAAACGTGCGTGCCGCGGGAAATGTGTGTGAGGTGCCTCAGACTTTTTTTGAGTGGCTCTAGTTAACGACTCCTCTGATTTAATATGAGCTGTTAAAAAGAATCACTGCTTTTCGACCAAATTATCATACCCCTAAAAATGCTCGTCAGCCTGTCAGAGCCGTGCCTGCAGCTTGAACCCTCCGATGATTTAACTTTCCCTCAATATTCCGTCTTCTCGTCATAAAAGTGTAGATAAATAACTCAAGTGCAAACAGAAATTCTTTTACCTCTTTTCAGGGAGCTGCTCTGAGCGCCCAGGGCCCCTGTGCCCCTCAACTCTGCAGCACAGTTTAGCGTGAGGATATTGGCTGAAAACCCCAAGCATTCTGCACTAGCAGATGGGGCGTGTGGCCATTTTTGAAAAGGAACAAATGTATGCATTTAATTAGGAAGGGATTTGACAGGCTCCTTTCCTTTGGTTGCATAATTTTGGAGACAATTGGGATACAGTGCATTTTTTTTTCCCTCTCAAAGATAACACTACTGTAGCATTTTCCCATTTCTTCCTTTCTCCCCCCGATGTTTTTACATGCCTGCCTCAGTTTCGGAGCTCATAAATGATATTGTTTATGCGACTTTCTTTTTTTTTTTTTTTTCCCAAGATCTGTGGCAGAGACCGGTCGTGTCTGTGACTCTTCCGACAGGAGACCCACTTGGCATGCAGACACTTAATTTATGGCTGGCCGAGTGCTAACAGCAGCCTGCCTCTGAGACCCCGTGCCTCACCCCACCTTGAGCAGTTTGTCAAGGATGTTGTGAGGCCGAGGAAACGCACTCTTTTCAGGGGGCAGGTCTCAGCGCATTATGTGACTTTTACAGGGGATATTTTAGCGGTACAATCTTTGGCCTTGCAATATAGGAAGAACTGGGGACAAAGGAAACGCCCTTAATGTCAGCCCAGTTCTTGGTGTTGAGCAGCACAGGTTGTACAGGAATCTGTGTGAAGAGAAGGCGTACAGACCCCTTTTCGTGATGTCCTTCATCCACAAGGGGGTCGAACGACGAACCTCGGGCATAAACGTGCCTAAAGCAAGGATGCTTTTGACTCAGCTATTTATTTAATCTGCAAGACAGATACAATACCAACCCTATCCACAGGGCAACCTGAGAGTGGTTGATTGCGATAACATCTGTAGAAAGACTGGAGGCCCTAACATGTAGAGGGCGTTACGTGAGACTTTCACAGGCCCTGGGCTTGGAGGCGCTCTCAAAAGCGTGGGCAAGGCGACCTATCCCTGAAGGGCTACGACACCTGAACGGCACCTGACAGCCTGGGTCTTTTGTCTTCTCCGTGACCTGTCGTCATGTCTTCGTCTGTCCTTTGAAACCTGGCCCCTTATATGGGACGGAAAGGATGCATAGAGTTGAAACTGTGGGTGGGGCACAGACAGTAGATCTTGTGTGCGGGCTTTCCGGCTTCTTCCACATCGAGGGAGATGACAGAAAGGTCAAGGGAAAAATACTGCACACCCCGCTGACCCTGGAGAGTGAAGATAGGCGCATTACTTTGTGTGTTCATTGAACAAATACATATCGAGTAATTGCTCTCTGCCAGCCCCTTGCTCGATATGTTAGAGGGCAGGACAGATACCATTCAGCTCTTCTGAGGCACAGTGATCAGCACACATCTATAATAAAAGAGTAACATATCAAACGTACGTAATCGGGACTTTGGGGAGGAAAACAGGACAGCGTGAAAGGGAAAACACAAGATGTGGGTGGTGGGTGGTCAGGAGGACGTCCCGGGGATCGTAACGTTTAAAATGCGACCCGACGACATAAAAGGAGCCAGCCGGGAGAACACAGAGGGGGCCCTTTTTACACTGAAGGCACAGCACGTACCTAGGTCCCGAGTCGGGGGAGTGAGTCCCACTTCCGAGGAAACACGATGCCAAGTAAGCCATTCCAGAGGTCAGGTCACACGGTGTGTCCTTGGACATGTGAAGAAGTTTCTGTGTCTGTGGACGTGTACTGGAGGGTGACTGCTTGAAAACTGCGAGCGAGGCCGTTGGCTATGAAATTGAGAAGAAATGGATGGGTTTGAGGTTGGCACACACATGGCCAGTAGGACGTGTTGGAGTGAAGGAAAGAGGTTCCTCAGAAATACCTCCGAATGTTGAAGCAAATGTAGGGCAAATGCTTTGAGACTGGTGTGATTGCCCGAGACCAGGTATACTGTGGGGACAGGAGTTTTAAGACGTAAAAGCATGGAAGGATGCATTTAAGAGGGTAGAAATGAGGATTCAGTTTCAGATATTATAACTTTGAAAATCGGAGAGGCATATTGGTAAGATGTCCACTGGGCGCGGGATACGACCTCTAGAGTTGAATTTCGTCCGAGTGTGAGGTGTGCATTTTGGATCTGCCAGTACCTAAGTGGTATGTAAAATTATCCGAGGCCATAAAATAAGAGAAGCATGGAATGACAGGACGGAGCGGGAGAGGGTTCAAAATTCAACTGGCTTCCCAAGTCACTAGGAAAAATAGGAAGAGAAAACAAACAAACGAACAAAGGAGAGAACAGCCATAGGAATCAAAACCAGGAGTATGTGAAATCCTGAGCTCCAAGAACAGCGATTCAATCGGGAGAGATAGTCCAGTGCGTCAAAACTTCCTGAGAGAATAAACAAGAAGAAATGAAATGGCTTCAAAATATAATTTACTGGATTTGACAACATGTGAATGTCTAGTCACTTTGTCAAAAGCCATTTCAGGGGAGCCAGCAGTTAGAGGGAATAAGGAAATGGGAGGAATTGAGTAGAAAACCCACTTGAGAAGCATGAGGACAAAGTGGCTACGAATTGAGAAAAAGGGAGGTGGACATTTGGAAGGAGGGAGGTGGAGCGATGTAGTCATAGTGGATGGCACTGTGAGGCCGAAAGACAGTTGTCTGGGGGATTCCAGAACGTGTGCACGTGGGCTTATGCAGATGAGTCCCTCAGGAGCCAGAGGGCAAGCACGCAGGAGGAAGCACAGCGGTATCCTCAGCCTCCGTGGATGGATTGGCCATCCGTCAGCAGAAGGAAGAAGTCCGATGGGTGCAGCATGGGTAGATGGAGAGACGTCTAGAGCAGGGGTTTCCAAAATTCTCACTACCACGAACACCCTTTCATTTTCCCTACACAAGGCCCATCATTTAAAATATTCTATGTGCAACACTCACTTAGTTAATTCCAGTAGCTTCTTTTCCCCTAAAAAACCAATTGGGTCAGCGTGCAGCGTAAGGTAAAATTTTGCTAAGTGTGGAAATATCTGCTCTTACGACTTTAGCTTGTTCTTGGCCATCGCTGTGGCTAACTTGTCTCTAGTGTGAGTATCGCGGTCTCAGAGGCAATTTCGCCGCTCAGGACGGAGGTAAATAGGAAGAAGGTGAGCATGTTTTCAAGCGTTTACTCATTTTTGAGAAAGAGAGAGAGAGCACTAGTGAGGGAGAGGCAGAGAGAGAGAGGGAGACAGAGAATCCAAAGCAGGCTCCGTGCTGACAGCAGAGAGCCCAACGCGGGGCTCAGACTCACAGACAGTTGGATCATGACCTGAGCCGAAGTCAGATGCTTAACCAACGGAGCCACCGTTGGACTTCTGGGGTGCCATCTGTGGGTGGACCGCCTGTAACCATGACCATCACATGGTGCCACGTCCTCCGGAGCTGTGATGTTGCGTCTTTGGGACAGTGAGCACAAGTCAGAGCGACTCTCCTTCACATCGCTCTCAGCGACCTGCTTGGGGGAACATGCTGTTTCCTTTCCTGAAACTCTAGCCTTTGCGGGTTAGAGGTTCCGGTGCTGTCAGGGAGAAAGCTTCCATCAGGGAGCATGTGTGCGTCCCACTAAATTATAAGCTACGGCTGCTACCCAGGCACTCGATGCTCCCCGTGGAAAAGCACCAGCAAACACAAAGAGGAAGGAGTTTAGAGTGAGGGACTCTCAGAAATTGTTCTTCTCCTTTCCAAATTTTGAAATTAGCGACTTATATGCAATCCGTCTCCAGGAACTTATCTTCAGAGCTAAAAATCATTCTGCTTGACCTCACATAGAAATTCCACGGTTGGTATTTCATTTTAGACTTGAGACTTGTGGCTCAGAATAGATGACTACGTTTTTAAGAGTTTCCTTTTGTCGTAATTCTTAATATGAAGATGATAGACTTGGGGTGTGTTTAGAAAGTGAAATGATGTAATACACTATATAAAATGATAGACACATGATGCCTATATTTTCAGCTCTGATTTCAGGAACACAGAAAAACCCAAAGTGTGGAAAATCTTTAATTTCTGGCACCTATCATGAAGTAGGTTATTTTGGATATTAAAATGAATAAAAAATACCAAATTTCCTCTGATGGCAACTGTGAGCATATTTTTAAATACTACTCACTGACAGTGCAACATGTTCAAAATGGTCTTTAGCAGGTGTTCTCCTGAAGCAAAAGCTGTGTTGCTATAAAAAGCAAGTAACAGGAAATGGTTACATTAAAACAATGTATAACAATACCGAAATATGAGAAGGAGAATGCACCGTGGATAATCGTGATTTGACTCTTTTGGTGCCATGATGTTTTATCATCCACACAAAAGAATAGTTTATTTTGGGTCATAGTTTTCGCCAAGATCTAAGTGAGTTGTTTTCCTAATTTGAAAGGTAGAAAACTGTCAGTGATAAATCATGAAAAGTAAAATAAAAAATAAAATAATGGAAATAAGTTATAAACTGTTGATGTAGTAATATACAATCTCTAATATCATGTTTTTATTGAAAGGAGCAGAAGAGAAATACTCTTTGCAACCTGCTTGGTTTTTCATTGAGTTCATGACGGGTAAACGTGCATATTAAATATAGCTCAACAGGGGCGCCTGGGTGGCTCAGGTTGGTTAAGTGACTGACTCTTGACTCCAGCTCAGGTCATGATCTCACGGTTTCGTGGGTTCGAGCCTCGTTTCAGGCTCTGCGTACTGACCTTGCAGAACCCGCTTGGGATTCTCCCTCTCCTCTCTCTCTCTGCCTCTCCTCTCTCGACCTCTCCTCAGGTCATGATCTCATGGTGTGTGAGTTCGAGCCCCGTGTAAGGTCTCTGGGCTGTCATCTGAGAGCCTGCTTTAGACCCTCTGTTCCCCTATCTCTCTGCCCCTTCCCTGCTTATGCTCTCCCTCTCAAAAATTTGAGAGAATATTTATTTTATTTCTCAAAAATAAATAAACAAAAAAACCCAAAAAGACTATCCTGTAATAATAGCCTGGAAGAGAAAGACAAATCCCTAATTGCAAATTATCCTCTCATTTATATCATCATTGAACTAATTTTACTTATATCTCAAAAGCACATAATACACAAATAACAAAAAATATATATGTAAATGGTATAAAACAGATGGCTAATACTTTACCATATAAATGTTATATCCTTTTTGTTATAAACATCCATATAGTAGCTGTAATAATAACAAAAATAATGATAAAAATACCAATTAAGTAAAATATCTTATTAGAGACAACCACAGAAAAGGAAAGAAAAAGAGAAGGAAGGAAAGAGAAAGAAAGAAAGAAAGAAAGAAAGAAAGAAAGAAAGAAAAAGAGAATGAAAAGACTTTTACTTCTGACTAGAAGAGTTGAAGACTTTTCTTCTCTCAAGCAAAGAGCTAGAATACTGGAAAACTTTCAGATGCAAATACGGTCAGATCTTGGACAGCAGGCAATGCAGATCTGGGATCCTGGAGAAAGGGCAAAACATTAAATTAGTCCCAACAGTGTTCTGGCTTTGTTCTTGAGATACTTTCTGCACACATTACCAGAATGGGGAACCAAAAATAGCCTAGTATGAAAGGATACTTACTGCGTAATTCAATTTACGTATAATAAATCTATAAACAATAAATCCACTCTGTAATAAAATTCAGTTGTTCCCCGGATGTGGTAGCAAGAGACTTACTGAGAAGAGAAACAGAAAAATTCACGGATGACCTGGAAATATTCCATTACTTCAGATGTGCCGTGTTTATGCAGGGGTGCACATCCTCCTAACTACCCAGCTGCATTTAAAATAGGATTCGTGGGGCTCCTGGGTGGCTCAGTAGGCTAAGTGTCTGACCTTGGCTGAGGTCACGGTCTCACAGTTCATGAGTTCGAGCCCCGCATCGGGCTCTGTGCTGACAGCTCGGAGCCTGGAGCCTGCTTTGGATTCTGTGTCTCCCTCGCTCTCTGCCCCTCCCCCGCTTGTGCTCTGTCTGTCTCTCTCTCTCTCAAAAATAAATAAACATTAAAAAAAATGAAAACATCGCTTCTCGGCCTTTTGGCTAAGATCAAGTGTAAAAAAAAGAAAAACAAACATGGACACGTGGGGTGCCTGGGTGGCTCAGTGGGCTGTGTCTGACTCTTGATTTCGGCTCAGGTCATGATCTCACAGTTCCTGAGTTCGAGCCCTGCATCTGGCTCTGCACTGACGGTGTGGATTCTCTCTCTCCCTCTCTCTCTCTCTGACCCTCCCCTGCTTGCTCTCCCTCTTTGTCTCAAAAATAAGTAAATAAACTAAAAAAATTTTTTTAAACCAAAACTATAAATGAATATAAATCAACAATTAATCCAAGTGTTAAACGACTGTATGCACCAATAAACTGTAAAAAGTAAATAAGGAGAAATTAGTGAGTTATGACAGAAAATTAGTAGGACTGACAGTGCAGCCAAAAATAAGTTTTGAAATTTTTAGTAAGTGAATGTCCAACAAAAACAAAAAAGAAAAAGTATCAACATATCATACTGAAATTGATTAAGGCTATATAACCTAAGCTACAGAGGCATTTAATAATTCAAAGCAAATGTTGTACATAGATAAATGTTAGCCAATTTTAAATATTCACTTTCTAATATAAATTTAAATTAATGAGACAACACAAGACACGTGCTAAATATTAAATGTGGCAGTGAGCACAGAAATTATTTTCAAAGTTTGCAATGAAGTGCCTCAAAACTACACAGGTACATACAGGATTGTGGGTTAATTCCAATCAAACTTTATAGAACACATAAGTCACATCCTGTTTCAAAATAACCCAGAGAATTAAAAAAGAGCACAGGGTGTTGTATGGAAACTAATTTGACAATAAATATCATATATTAAAAAAAATAAAAAAATTAAAAAAAAAGAAAAAAGAAAAAAGAAATTGGAGTTCTCTTAGATTCATTTTATGAACCATAACAAAAATGTGACCAATGGTATAACCTATCTTAACAATATGGATTCAAAGTCGTAAAAATGTTACTAGATGCTGCTGAAACCATACAATAAGACCAACTGAGATTTATTGCAGGAAAACAAGCCTCATCGAACATATAGGACCATCGCAATGCATCCAGTAGGTCAACAAGGTGCCACAATACGTTGATAAAATCAGCAAGTATTTTTTTTTAGTAGCTTTATTTAATATCCTTCCCAAGCCCTACAACACATCCTCTGAAAGTACACAATTCAATGCTTCTTCGCATATTTACAGAGTTGCGTGATTATCTATTCACTATCATCCTTATCGACTTTTAGAATATTTTCATCGCTTCACGCCATTCACAGCCTTACCTCTTTTCTGCCAAATTCCCCGAGCTCTGGGCACGCTAATCCGTATTTTGATTCCATACATTTGCATACACTGGGCATTTCATATAAATAGAATCATACCATACACAGTCTTTGTGACTGACTTCTTTCACTAGGCATAACGTTTCAAGGTTTTTTCATGCTGCAGCTTGTATCTGCGTTTCATTTTTTATTGGAGAATACTATTCCGTTGTACGTGATATCCGCATTACCTATCCAGGATCAGACAATGGACATTTGAGCTGTCTCCATGTTTTGACTGTTACGAAAAATGCTACCATCAACATTCGGGGACAGGGAAGGATGTTTACGTGGATGTTTGTTTCCAAATCTCTTAGAGAGATACTTGGGGGTGTGGATTTAGAAAGTCATCTGATTTCCCTATGTTTGGCATTTTGAGAAACTGGCCAACTGTTTTGTAAAGTGGCTGCGCTTTCCAATTTGGTTGCTTTTGTTTCTTTTTCTTGCCTGACTGTTCTGGCTAGAACTTCCAATACAATGTGGGACAGCCTGGTGAAACCGGGCAGCCTTGATGGGCCGATGTGCTCCTCGTCTTAAAGCTGTCAGTCATTCAGCGTGAACGTGTTAGCTGTGGCATTTTCCTACATGCCCTTTGCTGGGTTAAGAAAGTTCCTTCCTGGGGCGCCTGGGTGGCGCAGTCGGTTGAGCGTCCGACTTCAGCCAGGTCACGATCTCGCGGCCCGTGAGTTCGAGCCCCGCGTCAGGCTCTGGGCTGACGGCTCAGAGCCTGGAGCCTGTTTCTGATTCTGTGTCTCCCTCTCTCTCTGCCCCTCCCGCGTTCATGCTCTGTCTCTCTCTGTCCCAAAAATAAATAAACGTTGGGAAAAATAAAAAATTAAAAAAAAAAAAAAAAAAAAGTTCCTTCCTGTGTCTAATTTCTGAGTGTTTTTGTCACGAAAGAGGTTGGGTTTTCTCAAATGTTTTTTTTTTTTTTTTTTTCCCTTTTTTTTTTTTTTTTTCTTGTATCTCTTTGGATGGTCATGTGGCTTTTGTTCTTTATTTTTTTAATGCAACGCATCAGAATTGGGTTCTGGCTGTCGTAAGAACCTTGCATACCCGACATAAATCCCACGTGGTGGTGGTAATCCACACGATCCCTTTTATGTTCTGCTGGATGAAATTTGCTGGCATGTTGTTGAGGATTTCTTGGTCTGCAGTTTTCTTTTATTGAAGTACCTTTGGTTTGGGAACAGGAAAATTCTAGACGCACACCATGTGCTGGAGAGTGATGCTTCCTTAGATTTCTGGGAGGATTTTGTGAGGGACTGGTATTAATTCTTCCTGGGATGTTTGGTGGAATTCGCCATTTGAATTGCGAATTCGGTTGGGCAGTGAAACCATTTTAGCTTTGCTCTTTCCTTCATGGGAGGCTTTCATAGGAATAATTCGACACTTTCCTGTGGTGGGTATGTTTGCATTTTGTATTTCTTTATGAGTCAGTGTCGGTAGTTTTGCATTTCTAGGAATTTCTCTTTTGCATCCAAGTTGTCTGATTTGTTGGCGTAAGTTGTTAGTCGTATTTCATCACAATCTTTCTGAATTTCTGTAAAGTCAGCCCCAGTGTCCCCTCTTATGTTTCTAATTTTGATGGTAGATGTCTTCTGTCTTTTTTTCTTGGTTTGTCTTGCTGAAAATATATCAAGTGTGTTGATCGTTCCCAAGGGCTTACTTTGCATTTTCTTGATTTTCTCTACTGTTTTTCTTTTCTTTATTTCTTTAATTCCTGCTCCGATCTTTACTTCCTTCCTTGTTTTCTTAAGGTTTATTTTGTTTTTCTTTTCAGTGTCTCAAGGTAAAAAATGGTAGGTTATTGATTTGAGGTCTGTTTTCTTTTTTAATACAAACATTTCCCATTGTAAATTTTCTCTGAAATAGTTTTAACTGCATTTCATAAGTTTGGTATGTTTTGTTTTCATTTTAACGTATCCGAAAATATTTTATAATTTCTCTTCGAGTCTCTTCTTTGACCAACTGTTTTTTTAAGAAACATATTTTATAATTTTCACATACTTGTGAATTTTTCAAATTTCTTTCTCATGGTGATTTCTGGTTATATTGAAATTTTAGAATATACTTGTATCCATATCTATGTCAATATTTTCAAATTCAGAAGTCTTGTTTTACAGGCTTGAATGGATGTTACCCTCTGGAGTCCTCCATTTATGCTCGAGAAGAATTTGTATTCTGTTTTCTTTGGGTAAAGTGTTGTGTCTGTGGTATGTTAGCTCTGATTGGTTTCTATAGTGCTCAAGTCTTACGTAAACTTGTCAATAATCTGTCCAATTGTCTTGTCCAGTATTTAAAGTGGGCTATTTGTGTCTGCAATTATTACTGTTGAGTTTTCTATTTCTCCCTGAATTGTTCTGTTTTTGATTCGAGTAACTTAGAACTCTGTTGTTAAGTATATGTGTATACACACACACACACACACACACACACACACACACACACACACATATATATTTCATTATTATGAAATGTCCTTTGTCTCTCTTAAGAAAGTCATTGTTTTATGGTCCAGTATGTCTATTGCAAGTTTGGCTGCTCCGAGTCTCTCATGCTTTCTTGACATGATATCATTTCTGATTCTTTTGTTTCCATATCTGTTTCTTTGATCCTAAAGTATGT
The DNA here is from genome assembly GCF_014898765.1 of Herpailurus yagouaroundi. Lineage (NCBI taxonomy): Eukaryota > Metazoa > Chordata > Mammalia > Carnivora > Felidae > Herpailurus > Herpailurus yagouaroundi. The sequence continues at coordinate 3,235,337 of NW_024412419.1, forward strand.
CCCCTGTAGAGCAAGAGAAGAAAATCATCAACTTTATTAAAAGAAAGTTATAAGTGTCTAGTCTAGCAAATGCTTCTTTAACATGATAAAGAATACCTACCTCAAGCAATTTGCTAAAATCAAGCGTCTTCACTGAAAAAATACAAACATGTCTTCTAAATACAGAACCAAGAAAAAAATGAATACTGAAGCTGCCTTGTAAAATGGCTACTCTCTGGTCATTGGCTGATGCTGTAAGATTATTTCTTTTTTTCTCTTTCTTTCTTTCTTTCTCTCTCTCTTTTTTTAATGAGAGGGACAAAAAGTTTAAATTAGGAAGAAAAAAAAAAACTTCATCCCATTTCTAGTACTCCAGATTCCTGTTTCCTCCTCTGCTTTTCTTCATAGTTCCTATAACCCCTTAGTAGTAGATGCTATTCTATTTGTATTTAACTTATTTATCAGCTGTCTGTATTCTTCTACTAAAATGTTAGCTTCAGGCAACAAGAACTTTTCTGTTTTTTTTTTTCCCTTCTGTGCCCCAACGCCACAGACGGAGCCTGAAACATAAAAAAGGTTAATAAAAAATGTGTGCAATATGTGGGTTATTTGAAGATGAAATAAATTCTACCCTAGAAAATAATGAAGTAGATCAACCAAAATTGTAGTAGAATACCAAGGTTCAATAAGATGGTTAGTTTCAAATAGCTATAAAAACTAGGGAATTTCTTATATGTAAAAATTAACTTTTGCAAAAATAATGGTTCTCAGCAGCAAGATTAAACGTGTCTGAGAATGAACCTAACTGCAAATACAACAACATGCAGAGGAAACTTCAAATCAATATCAGGAGGCATCTAAAAACTCAATAAATAGATGCACCGTGCTCCTGAGTGGGGAGAATAAATACTGTTTTTCTCACAAAATTAATCTATGTATTTAGTGCAACCACCTTGAAAATCCCAATGAATATTTTTGGAAGCATGAGGAAAATCCCTGAAGCCCACCTGTGATAACGAATCGATAAAAACATTCGAGAAAAGTCATGATTTGGTGGGGGAAGTGGCAAGATTTGCATTCTGTGTATTATATGATGCAAATAAGGATAATTAATAGCATGTTGTCAGGTGAAACTGTTGCCTCAATAGGCAGGCAGATCAGTAAAAAGGGCTACGGTGTCCCCAAGCCATCCACCTGCACACGGAAATTTATATGATAACGTCATTTCAAATCAGTAAGGAAATATCAATTATTTCAACCCGTGACAAAATAGTATAGATTCTGAACATGCGCTATTTTCTAAAATTACTTAGAGATGGATGAAAGATCTAAATGTGTAAAACAAGAAATGAGAAAATTATGATTTTTAATATAGGTAAAGATTCGTTTCATCTCTGAAACCAAACTCCAAAGCAGAAGCTGTAAAGAAAACAATGGATACTTTTGTGTGTGGAAAATGTTCAAAAACAAACGGATTGGAAAATGTGTGTGCTGCCTGTGATTGGCAACTTAAAAAGATCCTGACAATACATAGAATCTTTCTAAGCCATCAAAACAAGTATGGACCCAACTGACATAAAAAAGGAACAAAATACGTTGGGAAGTCACTTTTCAGAAAAACGGAGGTCGGCACAGCATTGCTTCTAGATTCCCCTAGAAGGAGCGGGTTATTGGAATGGGGCTGTAAGGTTTGCCAGTGACAGGCCTGGGACACCACAACCTTGGGTCTCATACCTGATCAAGGAGTACCTGGGAGCTTCCTCAGGGACCCGGCAAAGCAGGGGTGATTTACCCACAAAGCGTTACATTTGCTTCTGCCCCGTAACCAGCTGGCCTCCCCTAAGGCCTGTCTCCTTGGCTAAGTTAATCAGAAAGATATAAAAGGTATCATTGTGTTCGTTTCTCCCAAATCCATCACCCACCTGAAACACTCCATTATATGAAAAAGGAATTTCTCACACCATGCAAGTGATCAATAATCATATGGCCCAGTTATTAGAAATATAAAAAGGGGCATTTTAAAACTACTCCAAGGGCAACCATAAAAGAATACCGCCCTGAATTGAGAAAGATGAGCGGGTCCAGCTTGCACACATTGCTTGTGTCTGTGTCAGCAAATGTGCTCATCAGAGTCATTTACAGATTTATATCCTAGTCCAGTAAAAATGGCATATTCTTTACTTTTTTATAAATTTATAAATGTTTAAAATGTTTCTTTGTTTTTGAGCGCGAGAGGGACAGAGGGCGAGTGGGGGAGGGGCAGAGAGAGGGGGAGACACAGAATCCGAAGCAGGCTCCGGGCTCTGAGCTGTCAGCACAGAGCCCCACGCGGGGCTTGAACCCACAAACCGCCAGATCATGAGCTGAGCCAAAGTCAGATGCTTAACCGACTGAGCCCCCCCGGGCGCCCCGCATATTCTTTAATACATCCATTCTACCTGACACATTAATGAATGGGGGAAATGTAAGAATGTGCAGAAAGTTGAGTCAGAATGATATTAATTGCATGAATAGCCAGACTTAGACAAGACTTCAAATGCTCTACCAGTGGACTTGTACAGGGGTATAAACTGAGAGGAGACACTGGCCAACCATGCAAAGCATTATTGAAGTTTATAAATTAGCATGGAAAGTAGCCATGATACATGGCAGAGGGAAAAAATCCGTTTCAAAATTACATGAAGTTTGTTTTTATTTTACAAAAACGATCGTATTTACAATGTCTTAAGATTACTGCTGACACTTGCATCACACCGTTTCTTATTTTTAATATTTTAAATGATCACCTTTACTTTAATAATTTTAAAGTTCTTTTTCAAAATGCACTCGTTACATAAAAAGCCACCTTGTTAAAAAAGCGCGGCTGTGTGTTACAAGGGATACGTGTTTGCCCAAGACGTTACGTGTGAACTATTCACAATAACGTAAGGGATTACTGAGGAAACTGGTTTTGTGACTTTTAGTCTATTTCTGTAATTTGCTATTTACTAGGAAACACTTACTATCACCGGGTTTACCGCTATCTTTAACCAACAAGTGGTCCAATTTTCAAATGCGTGATATTCTCAGATGATTACTTTCCAGAGTCGCAAACGTCCTGATTGTGAATCTCATTTTAATTCCCATCCTGTTCAGTCCCGTCTCCCTCCTCTTGGCGATTTTCAAAGAGCTCATGCTGTCTTCACGTGACCTTCGGCTACGTTGATCATCCACCGATCATTGTGATGAGGAAAATTGATTTAAAAACCGTTCTAAAACATGATGATGTGCCATGCAAGTTTCGTTTCATTTTTAACAATTGTCTCTAACAATTTCTGTGTGAATTCACATCTTGCCTGCCCCCCGGGAGAATACTCTTCTTCGCCCCTGGGAAGGGTAGCATACAGATGGAACATTCACTGTAAAGAGTAACACGCCTCTCGAAGATCAAGCAAACCCTAGCACGGGAGGAACTTTGCAAGGGATAACACCAGCTGACGCTGACGCGGCCTGTGCTGTTTAAAACGTTCTCTCATCTATATAATTTGAGCCTCTGTTTCAATCGCGAGGCTTTATTGTTAAGCGCAGACTATACCCAATGAAAGAGACCTGGGGAGCGTTCAAGCCCATAATCGGTGATCGCAAGGACTAAGCTAAGAAAGCAACAATCATAATATCTCTGTTGTTAATTAAAAACTGGGCTCAGAGGGGTAGCGCGATGTCAGAGGCCCCGCCTGCTGTCGGCAATGGTTATCTGAAATCAAGTCAAGATGGGAAACTGAATATATTTAATGTGATTATGTGGTATGTCCACTCGCTCCTGTAAGTGTGTTCAAGAGATAGAAATAACGCCTTCAAGGTGTGTCACCTCCATCTTGGAGACGGACACAAAAGACACGGGGTGTGATTACGATGTGCTCTACTGGAGACGTGCACAAAGTGCTGTGGCCGCACAGGGAAGCGAGCTCTGACACACACACACACACACACACACACGCTCACACCCACCCAGGCACAGGCTCTCACACTGTCCCACTCTTCCCCACGGCAAGTAAGGTGGGACCAGAGGCTCCACAGGGAAGATGTGACCTGAATGGGTCTGGACAGACGGCAAAGATGAAAAAAACAATTTTTTTTTGATGTCTATTGATTTTTTGAGAGACAGAGACAGGGCATGAGCAGAGAAGGGGTAGAAATAGGGGGAGACACAGACTCCGATGCAGGCTCCAGGCTCTGAGCTGTCAGCACAGAGCCCGATGCGGGGCTCGAACTCAGGAACCTTGAGATCATGACCTGAGCCCAAGTGGGACGCTTAACCGGCTGAGCCCCCCCCGGCACCCCCAGACGACAAAGATTGTTCGTGGGGACATGGGGTTGGTCACTCTTGGGCAGAGGGAAAGGGTTCCAACAAAAGAGCCGAGCTGTGACAGCAGTCCACCGTTAGTTAGAGTCCCAAAGAATTCCAAGAAACAAGGACAGGAGGGGAGGGAAGGCCGGACTCTGGAAGCCAGTGGAGACCCAGAAACGCCCACCCCCCGCCCCCTCCATAATTCCAGCCATGGACCCTGCCCCGCTCCTCTCCTCGGAATTCCTCACCACAAGGCGAATCACACGGTTTATTTTCCCCCCAGAGGGGCCTGGCTTTTGCTTCGGTCGTTAATGAATCCCGAGTTTCTACGACGGCGCCGGCCATGCAGGAGGTGCTTAATAAATGTGTTACAAACGCTCTGGATAAGAGCCCGAATAAAGGTACCTTACGGGTTCCCATTCTGGCTGTATCATTAGACGGCCGTATGGGCTTTGGCGAGTCTGTCTGAACTTTGATTCTCCCCCTTTAAAAAATGGGAAACTCATGATGGGAATACTCGTAACAGCTGATCTCGGGCGACTGCTGGGGAAGCGAATTACACAGGCAAGCCCTCAGCCACGCGAGTGTCCAACGGCCGCCGATGCGAGCGGGACGGCGGTGCCGGTGACGATCAGGACAATGGCGAGGTCACCAGGGCGTGCCCGACTTCCGGTTTGGGCGGCGGTGGCGACGGCGGTGCCATCGTTTTGCTTTCTGGGGACCGAGAAGACGCCTGCAGTGGAATTGCTTCCAGGGTCCGCCCCACGGTCCGCTGGGCCGCACCAGCGACCACGACTGATAACCGGGCCCAGAGCTCCTCGTCTGGAAACGAGAATTCACTCGCAAAGACGCAAACCCGCGATTAGCTGCCTGCGATAGGCTCCCGGTGCCTCCCAGCTCGGACGCGGGCAAAAACGGCCCAGGGTGCTGTGCGCGTGCGCACACTTTGCTCCCACGTGTGCCACCGATGTCCCGGATGGAGCACCCATCTCCGGCACTCTGTTTCCGGGACCCTAAGTCACGTGGGCGTCATTGCTGGTAAGAGCCACTGCCACGTGGGCCGCGATCCGACCCGGTTTTGTGATGCACTTTGGATAATAACTAGGGTCTCTGGCCTTGATCTCTGCGGGCCCCGGGTAGAAGCCCGTCAGGTCACGAGCGATCTGTCCTCCTGATTCACACAAGCCCTTTTGGATCATTTACCAAGTGGATCCTCTAAATTCTCAAACAAACAAACAAACAAATTTCTAAGCCAACAACGAGTTTGCTCTCTCAGCAGCGGGGTCTCCAAAATACACAGAACCTGCTGTACAATTCATCCAGCAGGGGGCACCCGACCAGTGAACAGGACAGACCCCCCCCCCAGTTATCCACACCTGCTTCTGGAGGGGCTCCCAGGGGGCCCCACCTCAAACAGGTCTGCGTGAGGCGTTGTGTTCCCCGTCCCCCAAACCATCGTCTGACTACCCCTTCTCACCTCTCTCCCCCCACCCCCAAGTATTTGCCCCATGAGGTCGTAAGCCTGTTATTAGCCCAGACATGGGGGCGGGGGGTGGGGAGCGGGCAGTGCATGAACCGAAAGAAGAATAGAGGGAGCAGATGAACTGTCCTGGGGCCATCAGGGGCTTTGCCAGGAAACGTGGCCAGAATTTCTCACAACCTCCTAGGAAGCCGACTCACCTGGAAGAGGGTAGCAAGGAGGGCGTGCATTCGGTGTCCCCTCTTAATGTCATTTTAAGGTCACCCGGGAGGAGAGTCTGTCCAGCCGCTGACTGCGCGTAAGAAAGGAAGGCTGTGTTCTCAGTGACACAGACGAGTTGTTCCACGCATGGTCCGTCGTGGAGACGGGAGCTGTCACCATGTTTTTTGATAGCAAACCCTCAGGTATTGAAAAGCCCAGCTCCTCGGTGTCTGGTATCCTGAGACTCAGCTTGTCTGAGGCGCAGTGTCACGGGAGACCCTTCTCTTTGACGTCCCCCCCTAGGGCATTTCCTCGCCTTGCTCATCTCCCGTCGCACCTCCTCTTGGGAGGCACGGGCCAGCGTGGGGGTGACACCCTACGCTGCCTCCTAACCGGCCGCCGTGGCTCGCTGTGTCTCTCGGCTCATGTCCTGCTCCAGAAATAGAAGCATTTAACGCAGACCAAGCCCCTCCAGGCCCCCTCCCTGACTCCCTGCCCGCGTCCCTTCTGTCCCGGAGACACACACAGTTGCAGGTGGACGACCTCCTCTCCGGCAGTTCCGCAAAGGTCAGAAAACTGAGACGCAGAGAAAAGAAAATGCCAACCTGGGAATTACTGAATGTGTGTCCGTGCAGAAGGCCAGGCCTTTTAGAAGATAAATATCACAGATGGAGAGAGTGCTCGGGGACCTTTGTGTTGTCACAGTTTACTGCGAGATTTATAAAGTCCACGCTGCTGAATCTGGCCTCCAGTTCAGCACCCGGACGTCCTCGAGGCCCAGCTTCGTCTGTTTGCTGCCCCAGACCTATTGCCTCCCTTCCTTCCGCCTGCTCCCCATTTCTGGGATTTGGGGTTCCGTTGACCCCCGCTGAGATGGAATATTCCTTGCTGGGTTTTTCATCTGTGGCCAGGAAGTTGGGGTCATTTTCTGAAGGAAAATAATTTGCCTTCTAGAAGTTTTTAGTAAAAGAAGAACTCTAGAAAGTAGGTTTTGTGATTATCTACGTCTGGGAGAAAACAATCAATTAGGTCAAGGTCTCTGCCACTAATCAGAGGCAATACCAGAGGAAGGAATAACCAGAGGAAGGAAAAGAAGTGGCTAGGCTACATCCGGTAGCTGAAATTTGGGAAATTTCCTCTCAGTTGGATCAGAGAGGAATGTTCCTCAGGAGGGTCACTCGAAACACATCTTGCACGTTGGTACCTGCAGTCGTGTGTCTGACAATGTATTCCATTCTTAATACCGACCTCGGCATTTGGAGCCCCGGGGTGTGGAGTCGGCCAGGTGTGAACCTGCTTTCACATCAGGGTTGCTCAGACTTGGGGGCCCCACAGGACAATGGGTGTGGTTCGTGACTCCGCTGTTTCCAATCTACGTGGTTTTGAGGGTGATCACTAGAAATCACCGAACTTCACAAAGCCCCTTGTCTGCCTCGCTTCCAGGATGGGCGTAAGGACAAGCCTACACCTTGTGATCGTTGGGAAAATGGAATAACGGGATACAGGCCACATACCTACACTGTGTCCCTCCCGTCCCCAGGTCTGAATTTCTCCTGAGAGATCAGACAGCAGAAACATATGGAACTGAGGGCAATGGCCATAACTGGCATCCCAGCTTCGGACACCTGCCGTGACATCCATACCGATCCACTGCTTCAGGCCTCTGTTTCTCGATGGGCCAGACTGAGCCCAGAGTGTAAACCAGGATCCCCTTAGTGCTGAAGAGCGTCTGGAGAGGGAAACGGAGTCCTTCTGTGAAAACCAGTAACATTACTGCTGCTTAGCGTCCACAGTGATCAATCGTGATCACGCCGTGTTGGGGACATAAGTGTTTTATTTGACAGCTAACTGCAGGCTAACGAACACACAGAGCAAAGTTTTCGTGTAAGCGTCTTAAAAGTTACTTCCCTGTGATAGAAGACCAGATAAACGTGTCGATCTGCTTTCTTCTAAAAATCAAAATGCCTGTCAAAAATCATTCTCGTCCTCTCTGTGGTTGAGTTCATCAAAACTTTGCAGTAATTTGAAACACACTGAGAATGTACTGATTTTACAATAACAGTGGTTTTCCAAAACGGGCTGATGCCGACAAAACATTTGTCATCGGCAGAGTAGGGGTAACGTTGGACCAGTGTGTCTAACTTGAGGGCCTTTGTTGACCTTTCGTGCGTAACGTTGGGCCAGTGTATCTAACTCGAGGGCCTTTGTTGACGTTACAATTTTTGACAATTTATCTGATATTTTTGTTGTGTTTTGGTTTTATTCTCAAGTGAACCAGACAACTTCACTATGTATTCTCTTGAGATCCAGGGGAAATTGTCACCCTTGCAGGCGTTATCTTCAAAAAGAAATCCTTATGCTGCACGAAAATTTTTTGTAACATTCAACTTCTTAGACTGTTAATTCCTAAGTGGTAGTTTATCTTCTTGGGGGAAAAAAAAAACCCTCCTAAACGATGTTTTGCTCTTAAGATGTCACACTGGGTGGTGAACGGTGAACCTTACCGGGGCCAGGGGCACATACGCTAAAACAGAGATGCACTGGGTGCGTGCAAGGGTGATTTTTCTCCCACACCATTCCGCGGTGAAACATCACTGCCATTTTAATTGCTCTGAGCCTCTGTGCCAGTTCCAGTCATATTTTTAATGCCCAATCGACCATGAAGCTCAGAATCTTCACTTCATGGCCTCATCAACAAATTGATCCCTAATTTCCATATGATTAAGAGAAAAATGCCTCTTTTGTAAGAGACTAGCCCTATGTCCAGCAAAGTTGATACATGAAGAATAAGAAACAATTCAAGTTGGCTAATGAAAAATTTAATTTCTCTTCACAGAGGTATGACGCAGCCAATCGTCCACATTCACAGGGTTTATGTTGCATTTTCTGCCATGTCAAGAGAGGAAGGAAAATGGAGCCATGCACTTGGGTTGTAATTGTAGTCCTCCTCACCTGGGTGTGGTCGTGCACCTGTAAGAGCTTCGTGAGTTCTCATCCGCCCTCTCCTTTCCTGGACCCCAGCTGCTGGAGAAGCTTTAAAAAATATCTCTCATGAGGAACAAATGCCATTAGCGTGAAGACTGTCTTCTATGGTTTTGGGGCAAGATATTAAGGCAGACATTTGCATTTTTCAGAGACAGGTGCCAGAATGTAGCGAAAGAGAACGTAGTAAAAGTCTCCAAATGAGTGCCAAAGGCTTTTTACTCGAAAGAATGTCTGTCGAGTCTGTGCACTACATACAGTAAGAAGAACCTTGGCCCCTGGTGACCAAAATAGGGGTAAGAAGACTGCAGTTCAGCGTCTGCGTGGCCCATCTCCTCTCCAGGTGAAACAGTACAGAAGAGGGGACCATCCCCTGCCCTCTCACTGCTGGCACTCCGGTGCAGCTGGCCGGGTGACTGCCTGGTAGGTCCTCGAGGTGGCCGCTGTTATCGGGGCACCGTGGAATCGCCCGGATCCGAGGCCTGCAGAAAGTTCACCGATCCCGATCTCCTCCTCAGGCGCGACTCCAACATCGTGGAACATTTTGTGTCACTTGGCACTGTGTTTATTCTAGAAAATGGAATAGAAGAACAATTTGTCTTGGCCTTAAGGTATTGCCATTTCCCTTTCTTACTGATTTTGTAAACCCAAATATAAAATATGCAACTATGTGAGGGTATGGGCGTTCACTTCACTGAAGTTATCACGGTAGTCATTTCGCAGTGCATAAGTCCATCCAATCGTTATTGGCGCACTTTAAACTTATACAGCGTTATATCTCAGGAAAACTGGGGGGAAATAAAAATGTAATCTTGCTTGAAAAGGCAAGACTCACTGATTTCTGAAGATGTTGATTTCCTTCGGGCCAGCCACGTAGCCTCTTTGAGCCAAAGTTCCTTAAACTGCACAAATAAAACACGGGGCTGGTAGTCTTTCCGTGTATTATAGGCTGTCGCATCCTCCAGAGTTGAAAGGTTGGGTGTAAGTGGTTTCACTGGGAACCGTGTTCTGATGTGCGCTTCTCCAAAAAAAGAAAAGAAAAGAAAGAGAAGAAAACCAAGAAATTAATTACAAGCCATGAACGACAAAATTAGAAACAATATACACACGCACGTGCACGTTCCCGCACACACACACTGACCACTGCCAGGGATTCAACACTGTTTAACTTCTCTCACGATGCACAGAACCACTAGTGACTTAGAATGTCCTGTCTGCAGCCTTCCGCCTTTCTCTCTGTTGTTGAAATGGCCAGGGAAGCAGGCACCAGCCCCGTTTACTTACACTTAGAAAACTTCGGGGTTTTCTAGAAGTGTTCAAAGATTTTTTTTTAATTATTATTATTTCCTTGAAAAACAGGATTTCTGGGGCTCTGCCTTCTATTGGCTCAGAGATGTATTTTAATAGACCCAATGTATACTGAGGACGGGTCTCAGATTTGGCCTCCTGCGTGGCCACCCGAGATGTATTTATTTTTTTAATTTATATTTTTAACCGCCTTTGCCCCCGAGGATCTCATTAAAGTGAAAAATGAGCACAGGGAAGACCCGGGCTGCCAACGTTGGCCTTCTGTGTCCAAGACAGAACTCTCATCGTCCAGCACGCTCCTGGAGGCCAGACAGAGCCTCAGGGCACTGTGCAGAAATAAAACAAACAGATGGAAGTTTTGTTTGCATTGAGGGTCACGGGGAAGGCTGACCGCTCCTATAGATTTCCTTCTTTGTACCTTAAAAAAACGAGGGTAGGTACAGAAAGATAAGGGCTCTGGGGCGCCTGGGTGGCTCAGTCGGTTGAGCGACCGACTAGGGCTCACTCAGGTCATGATCTCACAGTTCGTGAGTTCAAGCCCCGCGTCGGGCTCTGTGCCGACAGCTCGGAGCCCGGAGCCTGCTTCCGATTCTGTGTCTCCCTCTCTCTCTCTGCCCCTCCCCCACTCATACTCTGTCTCTCTCTCTCTCAAAAATAAATACACAGTAGGGGCGCCTGGGTGGCGCAGTCGGTTAAGCGTCCGACTTCAGCCAGGTCACGATCTCACGGTCCGTGAGTTCGAGCCCCGCGTCAGGCTCTGGGCTGACGGCTCGGAGCCTGGAGCCTGTTTCCGATTCTGTGTCTCTCTCTCTCTCTCTCTCTCTCTATGCCCCTCCCCCACTCATGCTCTGTCTCTCTCTGTCTCAGAAATAAATAAACATTAAAGAAAATTTTGTTTTTAAAGAAAGGTAAGGGCTCCGCGTGCCAGCAAAGGGCAGGCGACCAAACAAAAGATAATGCAATAGTTTCCTGTGGCCAGTAGTGATGCCCATGATCGTAACATGCAATTAAATGCAATTAACAAGCTGCGCGACCCGGACATAAAAGCTGGAGATGGAGGCATTCCAGGATTGCGGAATCTGGGGCGAGAACTAGCAGGACACCGCCTCGCTGTTCGAAAAGGTCCATAAGGCCTGAGTGAATACATGGTGAGTCCTCTCCTAGCAGAAAGAGAGATGATAGCTTTCTGTCTCCTCTTCTCATAAGGGCATTAATCCCATTATGAAGGTGGAGCCCTTACTACCTCATCATCTCTTATAGACCCTGCCTCCTAAAAGCATGACCTTGGAGGTGAGGGCTTCAGCCTACTGATTTGGGGGCACACAGACATTCAGTCTTAGGTTCCTTTAAATTGAAAATGGGCTTAGGGGTAAGCCAGGAGAAGACTGTGTGATAGGACTGTTTTCGGGAAGTAGGGTTTAGTGGTCCCTATGTCCTTCTTCTGGACGTCTCTGTCAGTCTGAATGCCTGGTTTATGCTTGGGGGTTTCTAGGGCATTCCGAGTTACTTAACTGTTTTCATTTGGAACGGCCAATAGGGGGGCGACAACCAACGGCGATGAGAATACCGGTATAATAGCAATCGAACTCTTACTCCAAGGCAAGTATTGCGGTCCACACCTCATATGAAGTGCCTCACTACACATTCACATTCCCTTTGGGACATGCATGTCAGGAACCACGTGTAAGGAATAAACACCCTGAGATAGGCATGTGTTTTCACAGGAGAGAGCTAAATGGAGACGTGAAGAGGTATGTCTCGTAGTGGACCATTAGGTGATTTAGTAGAGCCAGGAGGGCACTGTTATTGGAGCCAAAGAACAGAGGCCAATGCCCCCCTCCATTTCTAGTCCTCTCTGTCCTTTGTGTCAAAGTCAATTATGCCTATTGGAATGAATTCCTTGACTCTCTTACCTTGAATGTACTTGGCTTCCTTAAATCATGGAACCATCGCTTGGAGAAAGGCCCAGGGAAGTCCTCTTGCCCATATTCCCAGACTGCGCCCCGTGGAACCAAAGTGCGTGTGAACGCGTTCGGAAATGGCCATGCATCCTGCGTGTTCCACGCAGAGTGCTGGACAGAAACACCAGGATGCTTTAATGCCTCAGCAGTTCCCAAAGCACTAAGCTCTATGTTTATGGCATGTGATTCACTGGTTCACCATAGAAATGACGAGAACATGAACAGATAGGGATTTCTTCAAGGTAAACCGGAAAATCAGGGGGAGAGCAACGGATTGTCTCCAAATATGCTATTGATCAGTGCCAAATAAAAACCCGTTTTCTAGTCACCTCGAATACAGACCTTTTGAAGAGTTTAATATTTAGTTGGCGATATTGTCAAATGCTATAGAGAGACATTTTTAAGTATATGTGGATTTTATTCCATGGATTTTCATATGATTACAGTGACTTCTTCTTTTTTCTCTTCTCCTCATTAACAGGCACTTTATTCATTTGGTCTCGATATCAAGGTTAAACAGAACTCGACTGCACTTCAGCCTTGATATTCACAAGGTTAAACGTAACATATGCTCCGTTCTTGGGCCCTAATTACGCTCCTAACCATTTGCCTCGTGTATCATAACTCCCGAGTATGCTGTGAGAGGAAGAAATTAGAAATTTAACAATTTTTGAAAGACTCAAAATCCAATTAGATAATCATCTGGTTTATATGCTAAGTCTTCACAGTGAAGCACAATGTAGAAAAATGAGCTGTAATTGTTTTGGGAATGTTCCAGAGACACCAGAAAGACATCATTTACAATAAATTATTATGGCTTCCTTTTCCTTGTTGTTTCTTTATGTATTGTAATTACAATATTGATTATCTCTGAAGGATTAGTCCACGACTAAGTGAACATAACCTGCTTTGCCTGGTTAAATCAGCAAACGCTACACGTTATTGATTCTTCACATTTTGTACCAATTACTAACCAGAAAGTAACTGATCACACATCCTGAGCTTATCGGTAGATATTTTGGATTTATGAGAATTCCTTCATGCTAGTGTGAAACCCATTTTCCCCAATGCAGGTGGAATGCTTCACTGGATAAACAATTCATCGAGGCTGGCATTTTGTTTTTTTTTCTGTCTGCTGAGAAACAAACACTGGGAAGACCTATAGAAACGCACAGGTTTTAATATTCACACTCGAACCCTGACCAAGTACCATAGACATTTAAGGGCAATTCTAAAAACTTGCTTAGTATTTCATCCCAGAATTTCCCTGAGGAAATCCCCAGGTCGGAAGCACTGTTTGCACACTCTCATTGCAAGAACGTGGAGCCTTGAGTTTCAGATTCTTCTTAGAAAAGTGGCGGGATAGCCTGACGGGGGAGCGTGGCAGATTGACCAAGATCACGCACTGCCAAGCCCCAACCGAGGGCTCACGATCGTCTGTCCACTGGGGGCAATGCGGTGGCTTAGTTTGAATTTGTTGTTCAGCTGGATGAAAAGATAATCCTTAACTCTGTAGCTATTTTTATTTATTTAAAAACATTTTTTTTTCAACGTTTATTTATTTTTGGGACAGAGAGAGACAGAGCATGAACGGGGGAGGGGCAGAGAGAGAGGGAGACACAGAATCGGAAACAGGCTCCAGGCTCCGAGCCATCAGCCCAGAGCCTGACGTGGGGCTCGAACTCACGGACTGCGAGATCGTGACCTGGCTGAAGTCGGACGCTTAACCGACTGCGCCACCCAGGTGCCCCTGTAGCTATTTTTAAATGACTTTCCTGTTCAAGTGAAAGGAGTCCTCCCCAGTCAAGCAGGTGCACTGACATTTAATGCAAAGACTACCTCTGGGGCAGAAGGAATTATCCATAATTCAGGGTCCTTTATGCAGACTTCCAGGAGCCTGCGAAATGGAAGTCTTTTCAAATGGTTGCATCACAGACTCATTTTCACACTATAACCATTTCCTGGGGTTTCCAGGGTGTCTTTAAGTTTATGTATTTTGAGAGAGAGAGGGAGAGGGAAGGGTAGAGAAAGGGGGACAGAGGATCCGAAGAGGGCTCTGTGCGGACAGCAGAGAGCCCGATGCGGGGCTTGGACTCAAGAACTGCAAGATCGTGACCTTTGCTGACGTTGGGCGTTCAACTGGCTGAACCACCATGGTGTGGTGCCCCCACACCGTGTGTCTTTCAAGTTCACATATTTTCGCTTCTTCTTTTAAAATGCCCTTAGGCTAAACTTAATATGCAACGTATTTAAAAGCATAAATGAACCCACTCATGTGATTTAGAGTCATAGGTCATGTTTGGTTTTATAGAAAATGACATCATTTATTTTTTTGAGTAAGAACATTGTAGAGTTGCCCAGCCACAAATTGTAGGTTTTATTCCAGATCCTCCACAGCTACACTGAGCCTTTCCACTTAAATTATTTTTTCACTGGTGGAAGATTGAATAGAGCAATAATCTTCCGAAATACTCTGAGGAGACTTTACGTATAAGAAGTCTAGAGAGTTCTGCAAATCCTTATTTTTTAAGATCGATATAACCGGTGCAGGTTGGTCATGTGTGCATACGTACACACACATCCATGCATACACTGGTGGCCTTTGTTGGTGGCTGTGCACGTCGATGTACCTCTTGTGGATAAAAATGGCAATGGATAGCAAGAGTCTTTCGTATTTTTACACTTTGACAACCCATCAATTGCACTCTTAGCAACTGATTCAAAACTAATCATTTAATAGAAAAATCAGTGTATGCAACGGGCATGCTTTCCCAATACTATAAATAGTAGTAAAATATGCAATATTGCAATACATTAAAATTATGATGATGGGGTCCATATAGCTGAATGGAAATTGGGACACTTTGTTCCAGGAAAAGAGTAGATATGCTACTGATTTCAACTACGTTAAATTATATATATGTTACATATGTATATTACTTACACATTAGCATACTGAATGCAAGTTCTTGTCTTTGGCTGGTAAGATTACATTAAGCATTTAAAACATAATACCTTATTTTGTTTCCAGGTAAATTATTAATTTTAAAAAGATAAGTGATTGGGGCGCCTGGATGGCTCAGTTGGCTGATCATCCAACTTCGGCTCAGGTCATGATCTCACGGTTCGTGGGTTCAAGCCTTGCATCGGGCTCTGTGCTGACAGCTCGGAGCCTGGAGCCTGCTTCCGATTCTGTGTGTGTGTGTCTCTCTCTCTGCCCCACCCCTGCTCATGCTCTGTTTCTCTCTCTCAAAAATAAATAAACACTAAAAAAAATTTAAAAAGGTAAGTGATGAAACACTGGTACTTTGCGGCTAAACATTATTATAAAGCAAATAAATTTAAAAACACTAACAACAACAACAACAACAACAAAACAACCCGGCATCATTGCATTTTTATTTATAACATGACCACGAATGTTACTCAACGTTTTCTGAAAATTGATCTGCGTAAAAATCGTGAGATAGGACGTAAAATAAAAGGGCAGCGTCATCTGCCTGAAGATCAAACTTGAGGTGCTGAAGGGGAGCAGTGGAGCCCTGACTTCTGTCTTCCCAGAGCAGGGCTGTCAGATTTCAGTCCTCTGCTCCTGACATGTCCGTGCCCAGCAGCCCACGTGGGGGACGTCCCCAGAGGGACACTGCTCTTCTGCTTCGCAGGGTGCATCAGGAGCCGGGAGTGTTACTGATCCGACACAGGCACCGGGACCCCGCGGGACCGGATGTCCTCCAGGCCCGTCAAAGGGTGCACTGTTCCAAGAGGAAAACCATGCAGGAGGTGAAGTGGTCAACGTGTTAGAGAAGGACTTAGAAGGGCCCTCCTGGCAAGAACGCGCACAGGCACGCTGGAGATGTTACAGCGGCCGTGAGAAGACTTTACAAGTACGCAGAACTTCGATTCGAACCAGGGGAGCCCTTTACAGAGCGAGATTTCTGTTTCCACTGTCCGGAAACCCGGCTGGATCTCTTATCACGGAAAAGAGTAAGTTCCAAAGGCCGCCCCTGAACGAAATCGCTTTCCCCCGCTGACAGTGGGGTGAGGGTAGGTCTTGTGTGGCAGGCAGGCCCTGGCCAGTCCCTCCGGGGATCTGGGAAAAACTCAGCAAAATGATCAAATTTTTGTTTTGTGGAGAGGAGGCAGAAACCCTCCCGGCCTGCTAACATACTCTCGCCTCAGGAGTCTGAAGGAAAGATGGGTCTCAACTTGTCCCCCACTAGGGACCCAGTCAAACCCTTGGTGATTTTCATCAGCTGTCAGGAGCGGGCAGGTAGTTTTGCAAGACGAGGCAGGAAATGAGGCTATTAAATTACAGCCTTTCTCCGAGGGGCCCTGCCATTCACCTCCCCCTTCCTACAGATGTTCTATCAAAGGAAGTCATTGTGGCCATTTATCTTGCCAAACTTAAAATACCTTCTCCAGAACTAATTTTTCCCTCAGTACTTGAGGTCTTTGTCCTCTCTGTCTTGCCTCCCTGATCTTGTATGGATCTAAGATTAATTTGCACTAGCCAGGAGTTCAACAACAAAATCAATTTCAATTGGGTCAGACGGGGTCACTCTGGGCTCGGCAGTGTGAGGAAAGAAATAGATGGTTATCATTCTGGAAGCACAATGCTGAGGGCCGGTAGGAAGAGACGGAAGGGTCACATTCCCATAAAAGCAGTAAATAATTCTTTCCAAAGCACCAGAAACAACCAGGAATTGGGCTTATTTTCCATCAGTGTTTCCAAAAACCATACATGAGCAGGTAAACTATGCCCTCGAGGAAGTGGAGAAAGTCAGCAGGTGACATTGGGCACACCTTTGGAAGGTCTGCCATTGGGCTCATCACTGGTACAGCCACTGAGTGGGTCTCCTATCCTCCTCTTAGCTCATCATGCGTTTAAATTAAATGCATATTTTCCTTATAGGAATGTTCTCTGGCAATGCCCACAAAGCATCTTAAGATAGGCCTTTATAGGGCAAACGTCCTAGAAACAAAAGCAACAATGGTTGTGTTTGTCTCCCCCTGCCCCCCTCCCCAGCCCCGTCACTGAAAGGTGCCATCAGTAGAAAGGACATTCAGGGAGTACATGGAAACAAAGCCAGGTACATCATTAGGTTTTGGCGTTTTACTTGGTCATCGAGGTCAAAAAATCAAGAATAACAAGATTTTCTCTGTTTCTTCCTTAAAAATATTAAAACATATAATGGTTCTTGACAGTTTACTTAGTATAAAAATGTACCAGTGTCATAGAAAATATTCCTTATTACTCTTTACTTTTCTTTTTTTTTAAGTCTATTTATTTATTTTGAGAGAGAGGAAGAAGAGAGAGTGCATGTGAGACTGGGAGGGGCAGAGAAAGAGTATGTGGGGAGACGGAGGGAGAGAGAGAGAGAGAGAGAGAGAGAGAATCCTAAGCAGGCTCCACGCTGTCGGCACAGAGCCCAACTTGGGGCTCGATCCCATGAACTGAAATCATGACCTGAGCCGAAATCAAGAGCTGGACACTTAACCGACTGAGCCACCCAGACGCCCCACCCTTTACCTTTCTTAATTCAAAATGGATTAGTGGACACCAGTCGTGTAGAAATGCACTTGGTGGGTATTTAGAACAAAGAAGAGAAGAATGAACCATGGGTCTTGTTCTCAATGAGCTGTATCAGAACGGTCCCACACCTAAGAACTGGGGGATTGATAAAATGAGATCCCTTTCAGTTGAAAAAAGATAATGTGTTTGTTATGTACACGTATTATTGTGGGCAGTTGTACGTATAATTTCATTCAACTGACACAGGGGATATTGGGAGATGGTTGAAACTGTGGTTTCAGTTGCACAGATCAAAATCCATCCCAGCTAATTTAAGCAACAAGGGCTTTATTTTAGGCTGCCGATCGTCAGAAGGACTGAGGTTTTGGGGTGGAGCCTGGCAACACTCAAGCTGGAGCCATGAAGGGAGCCCCTGGCCCTGCCACACTCAGGACGTCGAGGCTGATGCATGAAGCCATGGGGCAGCCAACGCCTCCCGGAGCACGTCGACAGAATACGGGGCTCCTCCCCTTAGATCCATTGGGAAATCCAATATTCCGAGTAAATCCGATCGGCAGGACTCCCAGCACCTCTAACCTCAGCTTCAGCTCGTCTGAGAAGTACAGTTGTTATTTTTGGAGCCTCTACACTCCCGCAGGGGGTTGGGTCAGCCATCCAGCATTAACTGCCACACTGGCTATCGTTCCAGTTCCCACGGAAGGGGCAGAATTCAGGGAAGGTTTTACTAGAGCAAATATCTTCTCTGGCCCCGAGATAGCGGGGCTGTGAGTCCAACACAAGCCTAAAGCCTCACACCATTCCGTTTCGCTGTGCAGCCCGCTGAGCCAACAGGGATCCAAGGATATGGCGGGTTATAAAATCCGTAAGTCTAGGGGAGGTACACACAGCATATGTGGGCTAAGGAAGAGGAAGATACTGGTTTTGACTGGGGAGGAGGAAAGGCCTGGAGCTGAGAATCACAGAGGCGTTCAGACGAGTCCGGTCCTTGGATGTGTTCTTTGAAAGCTGCCTAGAACCTAAGCATGCCCGTGAACGGGAGAGATCCTTCCGGGGAGAAAATGAGCACAGTTGCTGTGTAAAGGGGCTGAGGCAGATCATCGGGACAAAACACGCGTCTCGTCACAGTAAAGGCAAAAGAGGGGGAGGGGAGGGGGAAACGTGTGACACATGCACACCCTGGTCCCGTTGGGCTTTGGTCCCGTTCGGA
Organism: Herpailurus yagouaroundi; assembly: GCF_014898765.1. NCBI lineage: Eukaryota > Metazoa > Chordata > Mammalia > Carnivora > Felidae > Herpailurus > Herpailurus yagouaroundi. The sequence goes on from NW_024412419.1 coordinate 3,254,315, forward strand.
CGCCTCAAAGCTCCGGGAGGCTTTGAGCTTGGCGTCCTCAGCTTGATGCTTCGGGAAAATCAGTCTCTTTACCTGCGCTCCTGATAACGGAGTACGGTTTTCCCACAAAATCTGTTCCCAAACAAACCAGAATTGGCAGCTGAGCAGGTAGCCACGACTGGACTTGTCTCTCGTTTGACCTGGACGCGTGGAAGGTGATTCTCGGCTAGAAAGTTAGGGTCCACGTGGTCTGATGCACAAGTAACAACATTCTGCGGCCTGCAAGCCCCTCGATTCGACCACCGATCGTGACCGTATCAAGTGTAGGGAAGGGAGCCTCTGGAACTCACAAAAGGGAGAAAGAGATCGAGCAAATGTGAGATGTGACCATCATGCGTTGGTGACTTTCTTCATGACAAAACATACATAAAGGGCTGTGGTCCCGTATTCGGAGGGGTGTAAAGATAAAATGCAGACTGAGCCCGCCTCCTAGCCCTCCCGAAGGCACTCGGACTTGCTAACACGCCACAGGCCGTAGACGTGGGGACTGAGGAACCGAGGGGGGATCCAGCCCCGAAGAGGCCAGCCCCAGGTGGCACGGTCCTGAAGCCAAGTCACGTCTCCTGGCGAATATAGGTTCTGCCCAAGGACATTCCAGAAGCAGGGAGGCCGCGAAGAAAGAAAGAGACCCCCTCGAAAGGAGAGGTACCTATTCTGTTAGGTGTAGAACTCGTGTAAGGCACACTGCTCTGCCGGAGACATGCACACACACACTCCTACACGTGTGTGTGTGCACACCAAGCGCCTAGAATCGATAATGGCATAACAAACAAAAGCTGGACCCTGGCACTTGTCCTCGGCCTGGTGCATTTACAAAGGGCAGTGAGAGCACATGGCCACAGGAGAGTGTCCCCGGGGCTGGGCTTGGGGAGGTCGCCCTCGTGCCGGCCCTTTCCCTGGTCACCCTGGACCCAGGGCGGAGCCAGAGTTACAAATGAGAAGGACAGGGGCGCCTGGGTGGCGCAGTCAGTTCAGCGTCCGACTTCAGCCAGGTCACGATCTCGCGGTCCGTGAGTTTGAGCCCCGCGTCAGGCTCTGGGCTGATGGCTCAGAGCCTGGAGCCTGTTTCCCATTCTGTGTCTCCCTCTCTCTCTGCCCCTCCCCCGTTCATGCTCTGTCTCTCTCTGTCCCCCCAAAAAAATAAACGTTGAAAAAAAAAATTTACAAATGAGAAGGACAAAATGCGAATGCTTATTGATGGAAGTGAGAACAGGAATAAATTAATGACTGTAATGGGCCTTTTATTTTTTAAGTTTTCAAAAATTTTATTAAATAGTATTTATTAAATGTTATTTAATTTTTATTATTTTGTTTATTTTAGAGAAAGAGAGAGAGAGACAGAGCATAAGCAGGGGAGGGGCCGAGAGGGAGGGGGACACAGAATCCGAAGCAGGCTCCAGGCTCTGAGCAGTCAGCACAGAGCCCGACACGGGGCTCGATCCCACAAACCACGAGATCATGACCTGAGCCAAAATCAAGAGTCAGATGCTTAACTGACTGAGCCACCCAGGCGCCCCTGTAATGAGCCTTTTAAAATACACACTTGCAGGGCTCCTGGGTGGCTCAGTTGGTCAAGGTCCGACTTCGGCTTAGGTCTTGATCTCATGGTTCTTGAGTTCGAGCCCCGCGTCGGACTCTGTGCTGACCGCTCGGAGCCTGGAGCCTGCTTCGGATTCTGTGTCTCCCTCTCTCTGCCCCTCCCCTGCTTGCTCTATCTCTCAAATAAATAATAAAACATTAAAAGAAATTAAAGAAACTAAAATACGTGCTTGTGACCGCAGAACTTTGTCACTCACCACAGCCATGCCACACCCTCTTGGCTCACCTTGTCACATCCTTAGCTCACCTTGCTGACGGGCAGGGGGTGGAAACAGGAAGGACAGTCGAATTGCTGTCCGTCAGGGACAGATGCAGGGACATGGAGAGAGAAGAGAAGCCACAGGGCACCGCGCGAGCATGTGGGAAGGAGGAAGGAGGGTGCCGTGGCCGTGAGCAGATCTTTCATAAAATAAGACAGGTTTTCAAGGATTTTATGGCTCAACATTTATTTCCGACGCGCGTCCTTCCTCTCTGTCTCTCTCCAGGTCTTACAGGAAACGCACCATTGTGCTAAGGTGACACCAGACGTGGATGCCCGTGTGTTGGCAGGAAGCCCACGGGCCCCTGGACACACCGGGGGCTCCGTATCTGAAAATAACGATAAAGTAAGACTGGGGAAATATTTCCTTTAAAGAGAAAACCGGAGAACTCTCACAAATCCCAGGAGACCAGCAACGCTAAAGTTGGCAACGGTCTCCGGAGTCCCTCGTCTTTCGCGCGGCTGACGCAGTCGGGTAGAAGCACCCGGCTTTCTCCCCGGGCCCCCACACAAGGACAGGGCCTGGCGCCACCCTCCTCCTTTCCTGACCCGGCTGGCTCCTGTGTCGACAGAACATCCCCACTGCATGAAGCAAACCGCGGTGCTCTTTAAAGTACGTGGTTTGAAAACGTTAAGGTGCACACACGTGCGTGTGCCTATGTGTACGTGTGCATGGTGTGTATGCCAGAACCTCTACAGACGCGTGTGCACACACACGCACGCACACACACACACACACACACACGCACACACTGATATATACAGTTTCAACAAAGCCTGTCATCAAAACATGACTGCACTTTAAATACACGGAATTTTTGAAGTGATCTAATGATGGCAGGAGAGCAGAGGAAGCAGGGACCCCACACACTGCCGAGAGGAAGGGGAACGCCTTTGTGGAAGCTCATTTGATACCCTTTGCAGAAGCATTAGTCATACCAGTGCATGGAGAGATCTTCTGTTATTGGGATTTTATCCTAAGGACAAATAAGTACTTACGTACAGATCTACCTACGAGGATATTCACTGACACTCTGTTTATAATAACGAGATATTGGAAACAACATGCTTAATAGACATTTGGTGGTGCATACTTAAAATGGGATATTAAGCAGTCTTTTAGGATTATATTATATTTATAAACGTAGCCACATATAAAGAATGAAATCAAAATAAAGCTTATAAAACAGGTTGTACACTATGAATCCCTTTATATTTACATAGGCATAAAGATCTGGAATAGTGTTTATCGTAATAGCTGTAATTATTTTTGAGGCGAAGAGACTACAGCTGATTTTTATCGACATTTCACTTATGCGTGTTTTCAAATATTTTACTATTAACAAGTATATTGATGTATGACTACGACGGGCTGATATAATTGCTTTGTGTTACATATCAGCACTCCGCTGGTCGCCTCGGCAGGAACTTCTTCAACTTCCTCTTTTCCTTAACATGCAAGCTCCTTCAAAACCTGGTCATAACTTTAAAAAAATCTTCATTACAGTTTATATCAATATCTTGACAATACATTTGCAGCAATGACATGTTCTTATGAGACAAATCTCGTAAAGCTATAGGGAACCGAGATGAGTACCTTACCAGAGTAAAGGGTACATTGTCAAGGGCTGTCATTAAAGGGGGAGGGAATCGTTGCCTGTCCTAGGCACAAAAAAGTTACATTACTAACAATCTGGAATTCTCATTTGGAGGCCCTTTCTGCAAGAAACTTCTCATATGTTGGCATACATGTGCCTATGTTTTAAAAATTTTTAATGTTTATTTATGTATTTAGAGAGAAAGACGGAGAAAGGGGTAGACAGAGAAGGAGAGAGAGAATCCCAAGCAGGCTCTACACTGTCAGCACAGAGCCCGATGTGGGGCTCGAACCCACGAACCATGAGATCATGACCTGAGCCGAAATCGAGAGTCGGATGCTTAACCGAAGGAGCCACCCAGGCGCCCCTAAGCGATAATGAATTTAGCAAATAATAGATAATCTAGGTATTGAATATGTGGTAATCCTACTCTTATTATCTCTCATAATTCTCTGTGTCCTTACTCTGACCGCTTCACTCTGACCTTGTTCGTCCTCACTCACCAACTCATCAAAACAAGGATAAGGTAGACCAGCCGAAGAAGGGCTTCGTAAGGCTGTGCCCCGGTGTTGATGGGGTGAAGGACAAAGAGCCGCGTGTCAGCCTGACTCACGAAGCAGGATCATTACCATCATCGTCATCGTACGAGAAAGTACAGCTCTGTACATTAGTAGGAAGCCCTGTTGCCAAGATCTCCCATAGGTTGATTTATACACGTCAGACAGCAGCCCTGTAGCGGATACTCTTACTGTCTCCATCTTACGTATGAAGAAACGGGGCCAATGGTACACATCCAGTAAAGTGTCCAGACAGTCTGGCTCTGGGACCTGATGTTCGGCCACCTCTTCTATCTTAGAATCACTCTGAAGATAACCCAGGAGAGAGACTTCTTCTCAATATGCTCCCGTCATTTGATCGCGTGTTTCTGTTGTGACTTTATAAAGCACAAGGACACTTGGATGGGAATGGGAAGGGGTTTCTACATTCCCTTCAGAAAAGATTGGATTCGGGTGGACCCAAGTTGAAAATACCAGCCTTGCCTCTCATTAGCTTTGTCGCTTTGGCCACAGAAAAGTGCCCCAGTTTTGTCACATAAACTCAGGAAATAACAAGTATTTCGTGAAAACAAATAAAAACATCTATGAAGAGTCCTACCATGATGCCTTACAGGAAGACCATAAGTGCGTGGCACCTCCTCCAAGAAGTCCACCAGGAGCTCAGAGAGGGGTGTGCAGTGACCTCCCACAGATGGTGCCCCTGGAGTGCCCACCCAGCCCCACTCCTCGGGACTTCATCACAACACAGTCCACCATTCACTAAGCTCAGCCGTGATCTCACTGTCCACTTTTCATGCTGTGGACTTGGGGGTCTTAGATTTAAGCATCCTTCCAACACTTTCTGGGCACATCTGGTTATTTCCGCCCTTAGGTTTATTTTTTTCCTCCTCCTACTTGTAAATAAGGTATCGTTATAATTGTGTCTGTGCAAAGGCTCACTTGCCTTGCTCTCTGTGGCTACAAGGTAGGACCTGAGCCAGTCTGAGATCCAAGGGGCAATTCTCCCTTTGTGTCACCTCTTCCACTAATACACGGACCAGGGAGACTGCACGACTCCCTTCACCACCAGCAGCAGCCAGGAGACTTGGCTGTCGTGAGTTTGGCATTTCTTCCCTCAGTTTAATGCTCCTTTAATTCTTTCTTTTTTTTATAGACTTGACAAATTAGTGTCTCATGAGATGCTTTATCCGCAGTCAACCGTCCTTCATAAAACCATGACACTTCCACATCTTTGCGAGTTGCCACAAATAACAAAATCCACGTTTACAAACATGTATCATGGCATCCGGTTGTAAACACTTGATGGAAAAATGAAAATACTCCTGAATTGATAGAGTCTTCAAGAATATGTTGGCATTTTGTGGGGCACCTGTGTGGCTTAGTCCATTGAGCGTCTGACTCTCGATCTCAGCTCAGGTCTTGATCTCAGGATCGTGAGATCAAGCCCTGCATTGGGCTCTGAGCTGGGCGAGAAGCCTACTTAAAAAAATATTATAGTACATACATATATATAGTCATTCTGAATATATTCCTAGCATTCTAAAATAGACTGGAAGGATACAATGCCAATATCATGGTAAAAATATACATATATTTTTTCTTTTTAATATGTGACTTAAAATTTTTTTTTTAATGTTTATTTTTGAGAGAGAGCAGGGGAGGGACAGAGAGAGGGGGAGACACAGAATCTGAAGCAGGCTTCGGGCTCTGAGCTGTCAGCACAGAGCCCGACGCGGGGCTCAAGCTCACGAACCATGAGATCATGACCTGAGACAAAGTCAGACGCGTACCCCACTGAGCCACCCAGGCGCCCCTAATATGTGATTTTCTACGGTCTTAATTTTTTTTTTTTCTATCATGGTCACTTAGGGCTTCTATCATAATGTAATCTCATCTGCAACACGTGCTTTCAAACCCTAAACTGAAAAAATTTCACAAGATCTTACGTAAGGGGTGTGATAGTTTGCGGGACTCCAGAAAAGGCGTGCAGGAAAGCAGGAGGGCCGTCTCCTCCTCTGGTTCGGTGCTGCTCTCTTGCAGACCGCGTGTGAGCTCCGGACCTGGGCTGGAGCTGAGTGCGTGGCTTCCAGCCAACGGCAACAGAGCGCGAGGTTCTGGTACCGTGTTTCTAAACAGAGCCAAATTAAACCGCATTATTGTACCGTTAGTGATAGTACAGCTTCCTAGAAAATTAAGTGTTTTGTTATTACAGGAACGCACTGGCAATTAGTAGATGTGCTTGATTTAAAATTTTAATATGCTTATTCAGTGTTAATATTGCATGATATTATCCCGCACAGCTTCTGTCTTTGGCGGTTGTGTTTCACTAGAACAATACCTAGAGGCAGAAGTGATTGACACACGTACAATAAAAAATCGTGTCAACAGCAACGGTGGGTGTTTGGTTGTTTGCGTTAGAAGAGGAAGAGCCTTGAAAAATGCGCCCGCTTATAAGAGGAGTAACGTTACCCTGTAAAAAATGAGATCAGTTGGTTGGAAACACAAGCTTTTTTTTTTTTTTTTTTTTTTTTTTTGAGTTAGCCGTGTGGGAATAAAGAAGAAGATGTGCCAGAGGGAGGGACTGGCCACTGAATGCACCATTCTGCCCATTCACCAGGCCAACCAGAGGGCTTAGCTGGAAGTCCGACTGCAGGAGTTGGGGACTTGCTGCTTTTGAAGGGTTGTCTTCTATCATTTTGTTCACGTTTATTTATTTACAAAAATTTTTCATGTTTATTTATTTTTAACAGACAGAGAGAGAGACAGAGAGAGAGAGACAGAGCATGAGTAGGGCAGGGACAGGGGAGACAGAGGATCCTAAGCGGGCTCACTTCAGAGAGCACAGAGCCCGAAGTGGGGCTCGAACTCACGAACGGTGAGATCATGACCTGAGCCAGAGTCAGATGCTTAGCTGACCGAGTCACCCAGGGACCCCATCAAGGGTTGTATTTTAGATGAATGTACTCAGCTGTCCGTCTCACCCACATGATGCCAGCATTGACAGAGTAAGACACACATCTCCTGCCTTGGGGTCTTCTCAGTCTGATTATAGGTAATCCATGAATGCAAAGGAAAGGTAAAACCCTAAATCACTGTCACAAAATTCTCAGAAATTCCCTATATTTGTGTCCCTAATCCCTGTGACACAATACACCCCAAACTGGATGTGGGGTCTAAACCTGAATCCTTGGCATCTTCAGGAGCCTAGATGGTCCAGCTAAGGAGAATTAAGTGTCTCCGTGGGACAGGGTCCCCTAGATGAGCAGGAGGAGAGGTCATGCCAGAGGCCCAGCAGGAAGAGAGGTCATGCCAGAGACCCAGCAGGACGAGAGGTCATGCCAGAGACCCAGCAGGAAGAAAAGTTATGCGAGAGACCCAGCCGGATGAAGGTGGTTCTTGGGATGTCATTTCAGGGCAGGAAAGGTTAGCTGTGGTGCAGCTGGCTTTAGCACATCCCATGGCTGCTCAGTGGAGCTCTTGGGTGGTGAAGTGACTGTCTTGACAAGGGGCCGGGGTGCAGCCAAGGTGTGGCAAGACCCTCTGTACCTGGGTCGCCACTGGAGAGAGACCTCAGACAGAGTGGTGCTGTCCTGGGCTGGCTTCCTGCTCACAGCCTGGGGACTGGGCAATCAGGACGGTGACAGGTGATGAAGAAAGGAAGGAATTCAAGAACGCTGAATAGCGCAGAAAACAGCTTGAGCTTTGCAAGGCAACTTGTATCGCCACAGAAAGCAAACGATCAATGCAAAAGCAAGGGCAAACCACAATTGAGACAGTCATAGCGACAGCCTTCTGAACTCAGGGAAGATGTCGTGGGAGGAGAGTGTGAATTTCCTCACTGTGTGTCATGGCGGCGGAGCTCGGCTCGGTACCGCACAGAACTCTGCTTGATTTATACCAACTTCGGTGAAATAGTTGTCGCGTTGTAACTACGGAGCAACGATACTGAGGGAACCACTAGTAAGTACAGAGTCTGCAAAGAGCAGGACAGAACGTCGCAGGGGCCTGGGCTGGAGCTCAGAGGCCGACATCTTGTGCCATCCATTTTCAGTTGCGCGTGCTTCCAAGGCCGTACCTAAAACCATGAGAGTAAGCCACTTGGTACTTCTATGCAAAAATTATGTTGATGATCACATGTTACGATGCATACATAATCGTCTGAAAAGCAGAAAACACAGGGTCAGCTGGTCTTTTTTTACTTCACTTATTGTAGTAAAACGTATATAACATAAGATTGCAGTTTCAACCATTTTCCAGCGAGATTGCTTTCATTCCCCATATTCCATTTGCTTTCGCAGCCTATAAGGTTGCTGCGTGAGGCATGGTCCACGTAGTGAACAAAAATATGATTATTTTATTTTGCTTGCGGGACAGGAAATGATCAGTTGTTGAAAGGAATCATTTCCAGGCAGGAAGATAGGATGCTTTTGCCCAAAATTAGATGTGGAAGCCTCGTCAAAAGTCATGTAGTTCAACTGAGGTATAAATAGATTAAATTTCTTGCCAACACCACACATTTAGGTGGTAGCACATGATTCCGTGGAGCTTTATGAGCTAAAATTTAAATTTTTTTTTTACATTTATTCATTTTTGAGAGACAGAGCACAAGTGGAGGAGGGGCAGAGAGAGAGGGAGACACAGAATCCGAAGCAGGCTCCAGGCTCTGAGCTGTCAGCACAGAGCCCGACGCAGGGCTCGAACTCACAAACTGTGAGATCATGACCTGAGCTGAAGTCAGGCGCTTAACCGACTGAGCCACCCAGGCACCCCTTTATGAGCTAAAATTTTAGCAAGACCCATAATTTACCTACTTCAGGGAACACCATGAGTTATCTATAAATTAGTGGTAGCTAGCGGACTTGGAACCAGGGTTTGGTAAACTGTTCTGTGTATCTTGTGCTTGGGTGGTGACCTTGACTCAAGGTCAAGTCATGGGAGTATAGATCAGCAGAACTTTTTTTTTTTTTGAAAAGAGCATTATAAAGTATCCACAGTAATAACTTTACCATAAGCAGGGCTTTTTAAGAAAATGATTCTAGCTTCTCCACAGTCTGATTCTGATACTGAAAAGCATCATGGTTTTGTCCGTGTTTTAACTTTATTGGAACTGGGGTTAGCCCTTTTCTCTCCAAGCCAGGGCCAGACTGCTGAGGTTCAACCCAGGCAATCCCATGGGGTCCCACACTCAAGTGGACCCCAGGCTTCGTTAATGCTGGAATTCTTGATAATGGCATCTCTGAGCTCATGTTTTGTAAGTGAAGTCCAGTGGGACGGTATGGAAGGCAGGCGATCAGAGGATTGGCAAACAACATGGTCTAGCATCTTGCCACCTCATTCTCATAAAGTGTCGGTGATGCCGGCTTGAGCACAGGATTCTGGACAACCCGAGCTGGTAGGTGTGGGATCTCAGTGAGACTCAAATCAATACAGGCTAGGCATAAGTCTACTACTGAGTAAATGGGGTCACTGACAGCCCAGGTGGCCATGCTTTCTGTGAAAACCAGAATTTGCTGGAGGAAGGTAGTGGCTTATAAGGGACCGGGATGGGGCGCCTGGGTGGCGCAGTCGGTTAAGCGTCCGACTTCAGCCAGGTCACGATCTCGCGGTCCGGGAGTTCGAGCCCCGCGTCAGGCTCTGGGCTGATGGCTCGGAGCCTGGAGCCTGTTTCCGATTCTGTGTCTCCCTCTCTCTCTGCCCCTTCCCCGTTCATGCTCTGTCTCTCTCTGTCCCAAAAATAAATAAACGTTGAAAAAAAAAAAAGTAAGGGACCGGGAATGACCAAAGAACCCATCGTTTAGTCTTCCTTTGTCATTTCACTTCTCTGTGTTGGCCAACTACTCAGCACTGAAAATAATAGAAGGAAGGAAGAGATTGGTAGGATATGTGAAAATCAAGAAGTGACATAAAAACAGTTGAGTTAGTTTTCCGCTGTGTTTCCACTGATTTGGTGAGAATGAAATATGAGCTATGGAATATGAGTTGTGCGATTTTTGTGATTCCACATACAATGAAATGTTCTGGTATTTGCATCTAAAACTTTACAGTTAGCATTGTACAATATAAAGATGAATGATATCTGCTAATAATTATAACTTAAAATTTTCTTTACTGAGGGCATTAAAGAAGCAAATAAAATTGCTGTAAGTTGAACAAGAGACCACAGAAGAAAGGGAAAGATTTATATTTTAGTTCTTTAATGGCAAGATCTTTTTCTGCTCTTTGAACACGGGGCCCACGTTTTCATTTTGCACTGAGCTTTGCAATTATGCAGCTGGCTCCGCTCAAAGCAATGTCAGATCTGACGTTGTTGAATGTTAAATGTGGTGATATAGAGGTGCTGATTTAAGTACAAGCACAAATGTTGCATCAGATTCTAAATTAGTCCTTCATTTTTTTTTTTTAGTGTTTTAGTGCAAATAAAAAACACAAATTAAGTTTGCCTTCGACACATCAAACATTAATAAGAACAAGTAAAATACCACTCTAAATATGATTTTATTTAATGAACATAGCTTTAATTTTTATCAGTCCCCCAAACTACCTCCCATATAAATGTAAAACATGATCCCTTTTAGTGATGAGCGGGGCCTTTTCTGTGTCAGTCTGGGGACGTTTCCTAGTCCCATGGTTATGCCTCCTTCTGTTGTCTACGGACCAGCCTCCATTTTGATCTTCTCTCGGTACCGACAGGATGAATATTCATTTATTAACTAGCTCTCAGGCACCCCAATTTCTACCTTTAGCTTCAATCTAAGCAAAGCTATCTCTGGAAAGTTTTATACAGGAGTTATTTTTTTTTATGCATAAAAATAAATACTTAACTTTCAAAATAAGAAAAAAAGTATGTAAAGCTCCAGTTGTATGTACTGCAGGAAATCCTTCTCCCACTTGATTTCATGTGCATATTTGCTTAGGATGGGCAGAGGTAAAAATTAGCGTGCCAACTTTTTGATCGTGTGCATTTTGTTAGGACCAAAAAAATAAAATAAAATAATAGGTTGGTTTGCGCCACTTGGCAGCCCACCCCATCATTCATTTAAAATCTGATGATGATTCTTATACAAAGGATTTTATGTTGATGATTTGCTCTGACAAAGGCCTAACCAGAATTGACTATGAGCAACAGGCGGGAAGAGAGGAGTTAGCCAGGGCTCTGCCCGCCTCCAGCCACCATGGAGAGCTCCCATTGGCTCTGCGGCACTTCCTGGAGGGACTCTCCTCCTCTGCCTGTTTCTCTGGGAAGATTCTCTCCTCCCAACCTGCCCCGACCCCATGGGTAGTAACCACTGTTAAGCAGAGAAACACGCGTTTCAAGGAAAGCAGCCTCACCTCTTCCTCAGAGTTTCTCCGGCGGTTTATTTCAGGGACGGACAGCTCTTTTGGAAGATTCTCCATGGTGTTGAGCTAAATCTTTTCCCTTGAATATTTACCCCTTGGTCCTTACTTCAGTTTGGGGGGGAGGGGAGAGAAGAGCTTCCGGGATTGTTGCACTGCACTCTAGCTTTTCAACCATCAAATATAATTATGCGTGCCCCGCCCCCCACGCCTCCCCCAGGTTAAGTGTCTCCTTCGCTCCTCTCCCAGGACAAGCTCATCAGTCCCCGCTCTTCCTCTGCTTCTGTGTTCTGTGCACACTCACATCTCACAAGGAGAAGGAAAAAGCTATTCTCCGGGTGCCAAGAAAACGCTGTAGTCATCGTCAAACCGGTTCTAGCAATGGATCGGCTTTGCAAACACATGAATTATTTTGCCTTTTGCTCATGAAAAGCCAGCCCTGACTGTGATGTGCAGGGTAACCAAGAGTGGCCAGCCCCCGGGCCAGTCTCTGCTGCCTCTTGCTTTGGGGAAGACGCTGATCTGATGAAATCCAGGGACGTGGCATTAACTAATTCGGGGGAGTCGTGACCTTCCAAAAAGCAAATGCAAATGCATTTTTGCCCCTGACTCCAAACACATGCTCTGCACGCAGCTAGAAAGGAGGTTTCGAGAAGCCCCTGTGTGCCCGTGGTGAATCCATGCTGACACACACAAGCATGTACTTTTACAATCACATTTTCTTGCCTCAGACAGGCTATTGGCTTCTCTCCTTTTACTGTAAATGACCCAACTCAAAGCTTGAAGCCTTTCCAAGATGGGTAATTGGAAGATTAACAATTTCACTCTTGGTTAATTGGCAAGTCAGCATTTCGTTGGCATATTCAGCTTTACATGCAGACACCTTTATCTGCCGTATGAATTCGCAGTTTTCCTGAACTGAAAGCATTTCTGCCGCTGTGCTAATCCACAGAGGAAGGCGCTTTTTCGGAGCAGAGGAGTTCAACCAGAGGCCAATCTTGGAATATACGTGAGGAAGGGAGAGAGAGCAGAGGAAGAAATCTCGCTGTTCCATTGGAGAGAAATAAAAATAGCTGTGAATGTCATCATTTTCAAATTGGTGCGAGGAACTAGGAGACGTGACCCAAATACCAAGCGGTGGCAGACTGGCCCGATAAGGGCCTGATAGGCGTGTGATTAGGCGTTATTATCAGCCCCAGGAGGGCAGGGCAGCACATTGCCCATCTGCTTTCTTTCCTTTTCTTTTCTTTTCTTTTCTTTTCTTTTCTTTTCTTTTCTTTTCCTTTTTTGTTTGTTTCTTTCTTTCTTTCTCCCTTTCTTTCTCTTTCTCTCTGTTTCTTCCTCTCTTAATTTCTTTCTTTCTTTCTTTCTTTCTTTCTTTCTTTCTTTCTCCCTTTCTTTCTTTCCTTCTCTTTCTTTCTTTTTTCTTCCTTCTTTTCTTTCTTTCTTTCCTTCCTTTCCTTTGTTTGTTTCTCTTTCTTTCTTTCTTTCTTTCTTTATCAATTATTATTATTATTATTATGGATGTCTGATCTTATTTATATGTTACTATTAGAAAATCTCATTTTGACTCAGGCTGAGAGGTAGGAGTTCTCTGAGAGGACAGCCTCCGTCTCTTGGCCAAAAGCTTAGTCTATTTCATAGCCTCTTTTCTATTTTTCTTAGCACTTTCTTCTGCAAGCCCCACCTTTGCAGGTTTGTCTAGAAGGGAGCTGGGAAGCCAGGCACATCTGTGAAATTGTAGGGGAGATGGTGTGGGTGAGGGGGATGAGCATTTCCCCAACCCGGGCTGTCTCAAGTACGGTTTTCTCTCTTACAGAAAAGGAGCTGAGCTCTTTGCTTACCGTGATAACAATGGAACATCTGCCTGTTTCGTTTCATTCCAGAAATCTGAGATTCTCAGCACGGTCCCCTCCTTCCAAAATGACAGCTGATACATGAATGAAAGACCATGCACTCGAACTGGGAGCTTCCCACATCGCTGAGGGCACTGTCTTCACTTTGGACCCCCGGACCCATGCTGCCGCGGGGCTGTGGGAAGGGGACATGTGTAGATAGACATGTTGCACATCTGCAATAATGACAGGAATTTCGGATGAGAACTAAGATACAGATTTTCGACTTGAATTTTCGTAATGGGAAAAATTACCCATCATACGATAAGGCAAAAATCGCATATATGTTTTTGAGAGTGGATGCTTTACGCAAGTCCTTCTTCGCTCTTTCTTCTAGAAGCTGCTGAGGGCAGTACATCTGCGCTGAAGGAACCAGGCCTTCACTAAAAACTTGGTTTTATAAAGGATGACTTTACAGGCAACTGAGCACAAGATGTGCACCTGCATGTCTGCTGGTCAGGACCCGGGGGCGGGGACTGGGGTCTCTCCCAGCTTGGAGCCCCACAGAACGTGGTTGGGGGCTGTAGTTTTGGGACTCCTGGAAAGTTCTCTGCTTTGGGGGAAACAGTGAAAACCAGACACTCTTGACGAAAGGAGTTGCTAGTTTGAGTGACAGGACAGAGACAGGGTGGTTGAAAAGCAAGCTGAGGAGGGGCGGCTGGGGGGGCACGGGAAGAGGGTCAGTAATGGCAGGAAGAACCGCTTCTCCACCGGCAGACATTAAGCTTCCTGTCCTCAGGGGGCCGGCGGCCTGCAGCAGGGAAGGAGCTCTTGAGGGAAGGGCCGCCATGTCAAGGTGCACACTCGTGATGACGGCCACATGGCAAAAGGTGACTGAGCTCCACAAACCAAGTGTTTCCCGCGTTGACTTCAACTTGATTGCTCTCCACAGACACTCTCCGGGTTATTCCCGAAGGCTTTGTTTTGATTTCAACATAAAGTTTCAAGTCTCATCTCCTCACCCACTTGTAAAAGAAAAACAAAGAAATTGTGTTCCAGTATTCAAACAAATTTGGCTACCATGCACAAGTTATATGCTCTCCAAACCTCTTTTCAATACATTATGGGTTTGGACACATGCATTAGAGTTTATTGTTTTATTTTTTGTTAAATTCCAATCTTCCGGTCTGGCCACAGAACTCTGCAATCCTCCGCGTCGCCTTTGCGACATTCCACGGTAAACTCCTCCCTCGGTTAAACTGGAGTCTGAGATCTATTAGGAGGTTGAATTACAATTTTACTGGATGCCATCCAGCAACCCACATTTTCTTCCTTTTCATTTTGCTCTGATGATGGTTATGACCATTGTTTTTCCTGTTTTCCTTTTCTCTGGAAGACCACGCTCTTTCTCCTCTGCATCGGTACTTAATGCCACCCATATCAATTAACAGTCCCCAAATGCTTCCCAAATAATTATCCTTTCACTATGCCAAAGACGGGCCAACAATCTGTCAGAAAACACAATAACATCCATGCAGAAAATATATATACATACATACATATATATATACACACACACACATATACATATACATGCACACACATATACATGCATATACGTACATATACATATATATATGTATATATATAGCTATAATCTGTATATCTGGAAGGACTGGAACACCCCTGTAATGGGACAGGTAATACATCTGCCTTGCTCCCGTGTGTGTCCCCTGTAGAATTTAACTTAGTACACCGAACATACAGCCAGTGCTTAGTTGTTCACACTTCATATATATATACATATATATATATGTATATATATATGTGTATATATGTATATATATATGTTTTAAAGCATATATAACATATATATATATATACACACACACATATATATATAAAGCATATATATAGAGAGAGAGCGGAATTACTGGGGAGTGGGGAGTGTAACTCTGGGGTCAGACTGACTGCTTTCGGGGGTGCTACCGAGCACGGCCAAGGTCTGGATTTATGCTCACCTTCCTCTTCAAGGGGAGACACAGTTTTGAGGCACACGCCCAGTGTGACTGGAACAGGCCCACGGTGTGGCTGGAAGTCTTGGTGCCTTCTGTGCCCAGATCACCGTGTTCTTTCGGCCCGCGAAACGTCCTTCGGGGCAGGTCGCCGCCACGGGGTCACGCATCCCCTCCCTTGGGGTGTACACGGCGGATTTTTCGCCACGTTCGTCGGAGACTGAGCCTGGGAGGCGAGCCTGGCTGGCAGTGCTCCAGCCCGCACACCGAACGTGGGTGGTGCCGCCTCGCAATGGCGTGTTGTTCCTGCTGCCGTGACAGCTGCTGGGAGACTGTCTATTACCATCCCGCTTTACGAAGATCGCGGCATGATGAATCACCAACTTGCTGTGCGGCAGCGATGCGCGAACTGCGGTGGAGGCAGCGGTAGATGGGGTAGCATCTGGATTCCAGGTGTGAACGCGTGTGGTGGGATCCTCAGCAGTTTCACATCTAGAGGAACACAGCCCGAGTGCAGTGTCCCCCAAAGTTCGCGTGCTGTGAGAAAGGAAAACACATTCTGTGTTTTGAGACCCACGTCCTGCCACCGTTCACCTCTAAGGAAGAAGGGAACGCATCTGAAAACTCAGGGGACGTTTTTGAAATTTAAAGCGAACTTGAAAGGGAGAGTAATTGTGCTGTCCTCATCCTGTTCTTCCGGGTAAACATTACATTCTATTGAGGGAGGTCGTCAATTGTTCAAAAACCCAAATAAGGTGACAAGAGCCGAAAGCTCAGACCCTTCTCCCTGGGAAACGCACACGGCGTGCGTAGATACTCTGTGTGGACTCCCGGGTTGTTTGGAGTCCCTGATGTTCTGATTATTCAAACGCTTCTTCCCGAGATCTAAAAAAAGGCCAGACGACTTGAACTTAACAGATGTTTGACGAAAAACTCTGGCAGGGCAAGAACTCCAAGTCTGGTTTCCTGGGTCCCAGGGCACAGCCCCCCCCCTCTGGCATGGAGATGGTGAAAGAAATGAGTTTCCATGGAAGAGAGCGGACAGTCACAATGTTGCACCATGTGCCACACTCATCCCCTTGAGGGCTCCGTGGATGCTCGTGGCCCCTATTCTGCTCGTGAACCAACAGAAATATGGGCTAGGCTCTGAAAATATAATGGGCAATTCCCTCATGACAACTTCTCATCCAGCAGCTGTTCTTTGGAGGAACAGAATCTAGAGGAATACGCACTAGCGGTGAGAAAGATCGCCTTAGACACAGACTAGTAAAGTAGGGTAGGCGGCCTACAATCCAAGGCTGCGTGCCACTGGGACTTTGCACCTGCACCTGTGTATGTCCCTTGGTTTTCAGCTCACAAGTACCTTGATGATTTCTGCAAGCGTCTCTTCCCCATCTCTGTTTCCCCATTAGGTTCAAAATGAGTCAATAGTTTGCATTTTTGTTTTTGAGATCTGTACGAACTGGGAAGTGCAAACGAGCACATGTCTGTTGACTTGGAGAAAACCGAGTGCCCTGTGTGCTTGAGTGAAGGGACCAGAACTCGCTCAGGAAGCACAAGGACGTGGCTGGTATCTGAGACTTTCTTCCGGGGATGATTGTGTCCCACACCTCCTCTTTGGGCTGACTCCATTCTTTGAGAAGCTTCCTTGTTATTCTTTGTATGTCTAGTCCCAGTCATGGTGACCTCTGCCGCCATTCCAAATTCTGTAATACTTACACGTTTTCTAGCAGATAAGGCCCCGATGTGTTAGCCAGCACTCAGACCCCTTCACAACACAGCACCGATTTGTGTGAGTCCCACACCTCAGTAGCCCATGCACGGATCGCTATTTCAAGCAAACTCTACCAGGCCCTAAAGAAGTCAAACCTCATCATATTTCCTCTGAAACTGTCTTCCTTCCTCCCTCTTCCTTCCTCCTTCTCCTCACTTCTCTAAAATTGCTGTTTCGGGGCGCCTGGGTGGCGCAGTCGGTTAAGCGACCGACTTCAGCCAGGTCACGATCTCGTGGTCCGTGAGTTCGAGCCCCGCGTCGGGCTCTGGGCTGATGGCTCGGAGCCTGGAGCCTGTTTCCGATTCTGTGTCTCCCTCTCTCTCTGCCCCTCCCCCGTTCATGCTCTGTCTCTCTCTGTCCCAAAAATAATAAACGTTAAAAAAAAATTATATAAAATTGCTGTTTACATTTAAGATACATTTCCAAGTCTATCTGGAAAACCCATAAGTATGCCCGTGCTATCTTAAGCTACTGGGATGCCTTCCTCTGTTGAAACTACTTTCAACATCTGTATCAATATCATCTGTAGTTATAATCTGGAAGGACTGGAACACCCCGGTCCTGGGACAGGGAATACAGCTGCCTTGCTCCTGTGTGTGTCCCCTATAGAATTGAACTTAGTACTCCAAACATACAGTTGGCGCTTAATTTGTTCACACATCATTATGTCATTGAATTCCCGTCACTACCGTGGAAGGTCGGTATTGCTGGCAGCTCTTTGAAGATGAAGAGGAAGATCTAGGAGGCTAAGGTAATTTATCCCGGGGGTGGTTTTCTTTGAGGACATTTCACACCGGTTGTGCCTCTAAGACCTGGGTGTCACACTCCGTGGTGCTGTTGTGTTGGAAGGAATGGTGTTGGATGGTTGCTCAAGTGACAAGAGCAACGAGGAGCCACCTCTCTGCCAAGTGGTCGCAATACTCTTGATTTGCAGCTTCCAGAGCCCAAAAAAGTCACGTTAAGGACACAACGTATTACTGTGTCGTCTCACAGTATTAACTTTTAAAGATTATATAATTGACTTCCTCTGTGTTAACAATTAAGGACAGACACACAATCAAGTCACGGAAACATCCCCAACGCTGCAACGGAGGAAGTGATCCCTTGCGGCTTGGCCATCCAGTGCCATCTGCACATTTCCAGAAATGTCGTTGTTGCACCCACTTTCACTGGGTGACCAGCAACCCAGGAACACTGGAGAACGGTGGGAAAGAACTCACCGAGCTGCAAGACTGCCTCAAGAGAGAGAAAGATAATGGTGCCCTTTGTTGTTTGGGATCTGTCCCTTTAGCAACTGGAATACGATACTCTACCTTCTCTCTCCTTTTGTCTCTCCTCCTACCTCCTTTACCTCACTCTTCTGTCCACTCCTTCCTTTGGCCTATACGTTTACCAAACATTCAGAAGTTCTTGGTAAACTTACAGCACTCCTTTTCCTAAATACCTTACGAATTACAGCATGCTGGTGACAGAATAATGCGAAGAGAGACTGACATACGTTATCTACAAGCTTCACAGACTGTGAAGTGAAGGCTTACCATTTCCATGGTGAATTATAAGGAAATGAAGATTTCTACTATTTTGTCTTACTTATTCAATTGATCAATTTTCATGATGAATGTGTTTTTTGAACTAGACGATGCATTTGTTGTTGAAGAATGAAACGTGCCCTAAAACATACCCATGGTTTTACAATTGCATGTTGCTGCATTCAAAATGAGTCTTGTCACTTCAGTAAAACAAATTGCACCTCAGCCTGGAAATATCCAAAATTAGACCTACTAATGTGATCCGGATGACATAATTCCATTGCCTCACAAATTTTCAGATTCACAAGTAATTGATGCACAAGGTCTGCCTCTCTTCCCCTTGGATACAGACATAGCCCTCATCGATGAGATCCGTTATTTTTAAATATCACGAGGATATGAATATAAATGGTCAGAGATCACAGAAAAGAGTACAGAAGTCATTGCACAAGATTCTTTACTTTCCATCCTAGAAGAAAAATAAACATGTCATTAAAACCAATCATCCTTTCATGTGTTCTTACTCCTCCACAACTGCTTTGTCGGGTGAAGAACACTGAAGAAACCAACAGGTAGGGTTGTTACATGTGCAACCACACGTGTGTATGCGCACACATGCACACACGTGCACACGCACACGCACACACTCACACGCTCGGTGTTGGGTTTCCAGGCTCAGTGACCCTCTCCCCTCGAGCTCCAGCTCCAACACCTCCCCCGCTGGCTCTCGGGTGTTATAAGTTCCACCCCTGCCCTCGGCCCCACCCCTCAGGTGCTCTTTCCAGGTGCTTCTGCCATGACCGGTTCTCAGCTGTTTATAACAACTTCTCTTGATCCAAAATCACACCAAACAAGAAGAAAAGCATACTTCGGGTGTCCTCACTGGAAACTGATACTACAGACGTAGAACTTGTCCGCTGACCCTGGGGTGGGCAGAGGAAAGACCTTAAGGGGAAACATACCTGCACCTGAGCCCTGACCTGCTCTCTGTGCGCGGTGCTAACTCGGGTAAGTCACCTCTGCTGTTGGGGCCTTGGTTTCCTCTTTCATTTAAAAAAAAATTCTCCTGTCTGCTTAAGCACTCTTACGAGGACCAACTAAGTTAGAGGGGAAGACGCAAGTAAGGGGTCCTTGTCCCCTGGGACCCACTCACTGTGTGCGCAGGGCAGAGTCACGGCGACTCAGCTGACCCAGAAAGGGCGCCACTGCCTCAGTGATTTAAAGCCCCTTCCTTCCCTCCGTCAGTGACAACCTGTCCCAGCGGTGGCCACGAGGAGATGAGCTGCTGGAAGCAGGAAATAGAGCCGAGAGCTCTGTGCCAGGATAAAGTGGACCCCAGAGAAGAGAGAAAACAGCTTTCCGATGATGATAAGCAAAATGCTTCCGAGTTTAACTGTTTGGAAAAGCAATTTCACAACTATGACATAATGGTGAAGTATGATCCTCCGATGAAAAACCTATAAAGTATCATTCCAACCGCCAGCTTTGGGATGCATTTTATAATGTTTGTGGTGGGTGATTTACTAGATATGAAAGTATCTTTTTGTAATATAAAAATTACATGAAAGCTATCATCCCACCAAGACTGCAGCAAACAGTTTTTGTGACACTGTGAAAATGCACGCACCTCAACAGAATATGAAGAAGAGTGTTACGAGGCATTCGATGTACTGTGAAAAACGGGCTTTCGAGTAAGAACGATCTTCCAGAAGCTACAGCCCAGAATGATTCCAGGAATATTTACCGAGGGCCCAAACATGGCAGGGGGTGTGCAAGACCCTGCGGAGAGGACAGGACGTCTGTCGCTCTGTCACTGAGTGCGAGGCACTGTCATTCGTCACGTCCAGGACCCCTCAGCACAGCAGTTTCAGACATTTATGGTGGGTGGGATGATAGTGAGGGTGCTTCTTTAAGATCCCAGGGAGATCTGTGGATTCTGACTCCACTGACCCATAGAAATATCCCCAAGTGTTCAAAATATATTGATTCTAATTGAGGAAGAAGCCATGAGACCAGGTCAGGATTCCCCCATCTGGGAATGCCTTTATATACCTCATTTTCCCACATTGTCCTTCGAGAGCTAAAATCTATGGGGCGCCACTCTCCTCCGGTAACACCTGTCTTAGTCTGCTTGGCTGCTATAACGAATACACCACAGACTGGGAGCCTTGAACAATAAACCTATTTTTCAAGTTCTGGTGGCTGGAAGTCCAACATCAAGGTGTCCACAGATCTGGTGTCTGGTCAGAGCCCTTACTGGTTTGCAGATGGATGTCTTCTCATTGTGTCCTTGCATGGCGGAGAGCAGGGAGAGAGAGAGAGAGAGAGAGAGAGAGAGAGGGAAGAAGCAAGCTCCCTGGGTCTTTTCTTACAATAATCCCATTCATAGGGGCCCCACCTTTATGACCTCATTAGCCCCTAAAGACCTCATGTCCAAATACCATCCTTTAGGGGGTCGAATTCCAACCTAAGAATTTTGGGGGGATACAAATACTCAGTCCATAACAATAGTGTTCTTCAAATCTGCGTTCTGGGAACCATATTCATGGCTCTGGCAGGGCATTCTCGAGTTTCAGCTGGAGCCTACGGTCTCCATCAGACGCATGAGGTCTGCCTCCTGTCCTAGTAGTTTCCAGATTAAAAGTTTTTGCGACGATGTGTCCGAAGGCCCTTGGTTCGATGAGCCCCAGGGTTTGTCATCCAGCAATTGTTGTAAACCCTGAATCAGAACACTAAGTCCGAGTCTCCTGGGATCTCGGGGTTGTTGCCTGACATCCATAACCTTTGTTCTCCCATTTGGATGATTTATTTTAATAAAAAAGCTGCGAGTGTCGTCTCTGTGGTAAGTGTTGATGACACAGAGAAAAAATACACAGGCTCATTTATGGAAAGAAAACAGAAGTCTGTTGGGCACTTTCTGGACTGTGCGATGTCATTTTCAAAGGTTGTTTTCCTTTCTTTTTTTCCAGCTAAGCAAACCAGTTTATGAAGTTTAGGTGACTTGTCCAACATCCCTCCGATAGCCGTTGAGTAACTCATCGAGCCTGGATCCCACCCGAGTTTGAACACAAAAAAAATTGCCATTTTCACGTAAGCATACTCTACGATGAGGTCTCTTCCAGCACATGTATGAAAGTCTGTGGCTTTAAACATGAGCTTGTCTACCTCTTCAAGTAAAGCTAGATGCTGGATATAGAATTCCCAAATGTGTTTAGTGCAGCATTATCATTCTCAAGTTAGTGGAGGGGAGAAAAAAAGGAGCCACAAACTAGTAGCTCCAGCTATTAAATCAGGATGATTACAAAGATGTTTTGCAGTCTATAAAAGTTACTACAGATCGGTCCTGTTAAAATCCCTATTTATTTCTCTTGCACCAGGAAAGGATAAGGGAATTGCTTTTTGCTAGAGACAGAATATTATACTCTCATCTAAGGGTGAATACAGTCGCAGCTGGGCCTTTATAATTGTGACTCATTTAAAATGCCTCGTTATTAAAACTGGATTGTTTTGGATTGCGACTTTATTCAATTGAGACAATTATGTGTTCTGTGTGATTCAAATCAATGATTTCAGGCAGCAGTTGATTATTTCAGCTTAATTTGTTGTGCCTTTTGCTTTTTTAGACAGCCATTGGATATCAAAGTCTGAAATTAGATTGTAATTTCCTTGTGTGGATATTTTACATGTCTATTGCATTAGCTTTCATAAATGTCGTGATGCTTCTCTATGTGAGTTCATGCACAAGCTCAGGGAATATCGATCCGCTAACAGCGCAGATCTACACATTTCTGTGCAGGAGCCTCTGTCCTCTGGAAGGCAGCACTGTCGCTGTGGCTTTGGACCACTTAAGCACGCTAGGTTAAGATCGGCTCTTCCTCTCTGCCATCCCAGTCCAGAGCACTTTGATGAAATACGTTGCTCTCTGTGGGTTTTCCTTTCTACGCTTTCCAGGAGGAAGTGCCCAGAAATTGGTGGAAAACCCGGGAAATGGTGCCATGAACAGGAAGCAAGTACCTGTCTCTGCAGGTGGAAAGTGCCCAAGCCCTGGCTGTCCATGGTGCACAGGGGCGAGGAAACGTATCGCAGTAAACCGGTCCTGCCTCTGACTTATTCCGATGCCTGCAGGCTGAAGTGAGTCTGGTGGGGGGAGTCGCGGCCCCACGACACCACTTGCCCGCTTGCCCTGCAGGCGGTCGGTATCCATTTCCGCAGCTTCTCCCTGGCATGCCTGGGGGTGGGCCGTGACACCATCCTGTCCTTGTGTGAAACCTTGCTTTTTCGTTTTTGAAAGTACCTCGTTTTTGTCTGTTTGTTTGTTTTTTAAATATATGAAATTTATTGTCAGATTGGTGTCCATACAACACCCAGTGCTCATCCCAAAAGATGCCCTCTTCAATACCCATCACCCACCCTCCCCTCCCTCCCGCCCCCCATCAGCCCTCAGTTTGTTCTCATTTTTTGTTTTTGTTTTTATTTTTTTAACGTTTTATTTATTTTTGAGACAGGGAGAGACAGAGCAGGAACAGGGGAGGGTCAGAGAGAAAGGGAGACACAGAATCTGAAACAGGCTCCAGGCTCTGAGCTGTCAGCACAGAGCCCGACGCGGGGCCCGAACTCACGGACCATGAGATCATGACCTGAGCTGAAGTCGGACGCTTAACTGACGGAGCCACCCAGGGGCCCCTATTCTCATTTTTTGAAAGTACATGAAATCACGAGAATGTAAAACTCACCACCGGCACTGCGATAGGCATGCCTACCAGTCCCTGACACGTGCTGTTTTCTACTGGAGGGAAATGGGGTGGTCGACGGGGTAGGTTGAAGACATGTACATATGCCAAGAATATGCATAAGTTACTAAAAAAATCATATTTGCAGAAATTATCAGCTCTGTTTTTTTTTTTTAAATGGGATTAAAACTATCAGACACTGCACGGATAAGAATTAGCCTAATTGGAATTTGAATTAAAAAAAAACACCAAACATTCCTGCCAGGGGGTCTCAAGTTAGGGAGAACATCCACACCCAGGCAGGAGTCCAGTCGCTGAAAGCTCAGGTTTCACCTGTACTGATATACAAGGAGCATCAGTGTGTATTTTCTTTTTTGAGAAAGGGAGCACGGGCACGTTCACAGTGGGGGAGGGGCTGTGAGAAAGGGAGGAGAGAGGATCCCGAGTTCCACTTTCAGCGCAGAGCCCAACGTGGACTCAATCCCAGGATCCTGGGATCACGACCTAAGCTGCTCGCTCACCTGACTGAGCCACCCACGCGCCCCCACGGAGCAGCAGTGTTTTAATGGAATGTGGGTGTGGTGACCTCTCAAAACCCCTTTCAACTTCAAGGGCAGATGCTTTTATTCTTGATTGAGCCTTCTGTGGAGGATGAGAACTGGTATAAGAAATGTATCAAGAAAGTACCGAGACTTCAAAAAAATCTAATCTTGCTTTCTTCCTTTTTTTTCTTTTATTTAAAAAAAATTAATGTTTATTAATTTTTGAAAGAGAGACAGACAGAATGAGAGCAGGAGGGGGGAAGAAAGAGAGGGAGACACAGAATGAGAAGCAGGCTTCAGGCTCTGAGCTGTCAGCCCAGAGCCCGATGCGGGGCTTGAACCCATGAACCGCGAGATCATGACCTGAGCCGAAGTCAGGTGCTTAACCAACTGAGCCACCCAGGTGCCCCAAGGCGACCCCCTTTTTTAATTTATTCATTTATTTTGAGAGAGAGAGAGGGAGGGAGGGACAGTGCACAGGGGGAAGGGATAGAGAGAGGGAGAGAGAATCCCAAGCAGGCTCCACACTGGTAGTGCTGAGCTGTATGTGAGGGCTCAATATCACGGACCATGAGATCATGACCTTAGCCAAAATCAAGAGCCAGACCCTTAACTTACTGAGCCACCCAGGTGCCCCTAATCCTGTTCTCTACAATCTCACATTTAGACCAAGAAGTTTCCGTAGAAATGACTCACTGCCCTGGGGAACCATGCAGCTTAACCAGACATTGATTATGACTGTGCCCTACAAACGCAAAATCCAAGTTCTCTGCTACTTATGGAGAAGTATTCATCCACGACTTAAAGAAAAAAAATTGTATCAAAATAATGAATGCTTGACTATTTAAATGAGGTTGGAGAAGAGTCACTAACAAAGGCCCGAAACCATCTCAGTGAATCTGACGTGTGGAATGTGAGCTGTAGACTGTACCTAACCAGGTAGCAGATGTTGAGCAGGAAAGATATGCCTGTGTCAATATGCAGTCTACACACAAACAAATGTTTGTATCCTGTGTTGGTTTTCCATCAGAAACGTCACAGATTGCGTAGGAATCTTTTCCACGAGGTAGGGAATTTTTCTAACCTGGAGTGTGGGTGGTTTCAGGATGGGATCAAGGCTTAATTCTGTTCCATTTTTTTTTAAAACGTGGCATCACAGCCTAAAATCCTAGATCTGAACATTCTTAGAAGGCCAGGGCTATTTCCCAGCTCGGTGGGACTTTAACTCATGGCTGGCAATCCCATTCTAGATAATAGTTAGAATCCTGCTTTGGGGGGCGGACACTGCTCACTTCATTCTCGTTGTGGCTTACTTAATTTTATTTTGCTTGCTCTTACCCAAGAAAAATTCCTAGGGAAGACTAATATTTTTTTATGATGTAGCAGGTCGGCAGACATGTCTGATTCTTTCACATCTGTCTTTGCCTGTTTTCTGTCTCCTTGGCCACCGTTCTTGTTCATCTCCTTAATTACTTCTCTAGACTTCCGTAATAATCTATTTATAACACTGCCAACAAGTTCCACAATTAAATATGCAGCTGCCACGGTTTGAATTTCACTTTACTTGTGCATCGTACCAACTTTCTGGAAGAGGGGAGCGGGGGAACCCCAGCGCCGTCCTCACTGTTTACAAGATCGTTTGAAACTCTGTAGCCTGATATTTAGAGTTCCACGAAAGTAATTCCAGAGCCAAAGGGCAGTAGTTGCTTCGTGTACCCCCTCCCTCACCAAACCTTCTTGTGTATTTTCTGAAGCACATAATCGGGGGTATGTATCCTTCTTTTTCTCATGGCTTCAGGTAATACCTATGTGCTTGTAACTCCCAAATCCTGAACTCAGATTGCTTATGGACAGACATGTAAATGTGCTGCCCAACTTAGATGTTTGATAAGTAATATACCTTCACGATCCCTATGATTTTTTTACAAACATCAGTCCACTAGTCCAAGCCACAAATCCAGCGTAATCCTTGATTCCTGTTTCCATTCTCGAGTATCCCTGACTGTGTGTTTTGTGAACACACACTTGCTCTCTCCCCATTGACTCTGTTGTGTGTTCCCTACTATCCGGCTTCTGTTCCAGTCCTGGATGTTTCTCTTGTGGAACAGAGATGGAGTTCCACCCTCCACCAGAGTGGTATTTCCAAAACGCAGATCTGATCTTGCCATTAAAACATGGCCCGAATGTCTTAGTGAAGTTTAATCTGTGTGCTCAAAGTATTCGCTCTTCACCGCCCGTTACCCACCCCTGAGCTCCATTGTTGTAAATTTCTTCAAGCTTCAGGATTATTCCTTACACTCTGGGGACAAGGGCTTCACACATTTTTTTTTCCCCCTTTGCCTGGAACACTGCCTTCTATGCCGTTCTCAACCACCCTTTAGACGTCTCCTTAGCGATGCTCTCCTCCAAGGTTTATGTGGTGACAACACAGCTGGATTAGATGCACCCCCTTCCATGTTTTGCTGGATCACCTGCCCTTGCTCCAACCACAACATGTATGCAACATTCAGATCACTGTTAACTTGTCTCTTTCCCCACTGGAAAACAGGCTCCCCAAGGACAAAGTTTTAAGGTTAACTCAGTGTTGTTTCCCTAGCACGCAGTGTGGCATCAGGGACACAGGGAGACTCAATACATTTTTTTGTTGAACTGAGTAAAACGCTTGCTTGTTCCCAGGGCACCCACTGGTGACTCATTGTTCCTGTGTTTGCTGTGCTCTATCCATTCAATGCTTTCACCTCATGCAGATCCCAAGAAACATCAACAACGTGTGTTACTTTTATCCTTCTCTCGGAAGTCCTTCCTGAAGACACCAGTTCATCGTGGTCCTTCTCTTCCTGGGAAATCCACAGAACCTACTAAAAAACATGTTGGCATTTTACACATCCTTTCTACCTTCTCGCCACCACAGTAAGCTTATGGTCTTCCTGAAGGAAGGTTTTGCTTTCCTTCCCAACCCACACGGGCGCGAAAGAAAATTCTCTCTTTGTCACATGACTTGCAATTACATGGTATTTTTCAGACTTAGAAATACCAACAGTTTCCTCCGTAATCCTCGGAGCATTAAAACGGCGCAGCCACCAAAAGGCACTGCTGTTTTCTTTGTTTCAGAGTCTGAAAATATACTCATAAGTTGTTTGCCTGTTGAATTCCCATTTGCAAGCAATTCAAGGTCCACCCTTTGATGTTAGCTGTGTCCCAGAAGAAGGAGACACACTGAACAGATTAAGAAGAATATGTTACGCAACATCAGGTTGACATTGATTCTTGAAGATGGTCCCAAATACGGACTGGGATTAGGCCAACCCAGAGCCAAGCCCAGGAGCACCCATGTGAGCACAGATGTAAGGTCTGTGATTCAAATTTTCTTTTCTTTGAACTACAACATTGAGTTATGCAGAACCAAGCCCCTGAAAGTCCATTAGCCGTTTAGGAAATCTAACCTGTCAACCAGCCTGGTACTGGGGGACATCAAGTATAGACTGTGATAAGAAGTTCTCCATTCTACTCTTGATGGTTCTAAAAGAGAGAACTCTTTTTTTTTTAATGTTTATTTATTTTTGAGAGAGTGACAGAATGTGAGTGAGGGAGGGGCAGAGACAGAGGAAGACACAGAATCCGAAGCAGGCTCCAGGCTCTGAGCTGTCAGCACAGAGCCCGAGGTGGGGCTCGAACTCATGGACTGAGGGATCATGACTTGAGCCGAAGACAGACGCTTAACCGACTGAGCCACCCAGGTGCCCCTAAAAGAGAGAACTCTTAACAGAAATTAAATTCCTGACTCAATTCCTC
Organism: Herpailurus yagouaroundi; assembly: GCF_014898765.1. Lineage (NCBI taxonomy): Eukaryota > Metazoa > Chordata > Mammalia > Carnivora > Felidae > Herpailurus > Herpailurus yagouaroundi. The sequence goes on from NW_024412419.1 coordinate 3,281,919, forward strand.
ACATTTAATATATATCATGAAAATTCAACTTTCTGACCATGGCATGAATTTAGATCACCAAAGGAGTGCTCTTAGAGCTGCTGCTTATGTTGAGCAAATTTATGGTGATGTAGAGAAAACCGTCATATTTCCCCTTACTAACTCATCCGCATGTTCAAGCCAGAGCTTACCGCCACCCTGTGTGTATCCACTCTGATCCCCTGGAGTTAGACTTTATCTTCCTCCAGCGACCTCCACCCTGCGCCCCACCACCCAGGGGACAGAACACATGGCCGTCAGCTCCTGCTGTCCATCAAACAAGCGCTCGGGAGCCAGACTTAGACTGTATAACACAAGCTGATGGATGGACTTCTGTTTAGAAAGTATTTTTCAAAGCCAATTACAGTAAAATCTATTTAATCAATTCATGCCTTACCTACAATGCACAATGAAAACATGTCTGAATGTCTCCATTTTAGTTTCTATTTTCCAGAACATTTTTTTTTTCTAGAGAATGATGCCTGTCTGAGTGAGTTTTATGGTAAAATTTTATTTATATATTTGTTGTACATTCATATCATGTATTGACCATAACATCTGCCATCATGCATTTCGAGATTGGATCATTATTTCTACTAAATGTAGTGTTTTTTTTTTTTTTCAATCAAATTGTGAAGCTTGGAAGTGTTATCATGAGTAATTTAAACAGTTGCCGGCATAATTTTGTATCGATTTTTTAAGTAGTTATATGCATGGGTGTTCAAAAGACTGATCATTTCTATTATTTTCTTAGCAAATCCGTAAGAAAACTGAGAATAAACCCCCTCAGATATCCCAGAACTTCTCCATTGTCCTGAACTGGTTACTCTGGGCCAGGCACATGCTTCTACATTGGCCCAAGCATTTTGCAACACAGTGGTATCTCTTTATGCCACTGATACCATGGACAGCAAGGCCCTGGAGTGGACAGTTCTCAGGTGAGAACAAATCTCCATCCGAGGATCCTGCTCCGTACAGGAAGTATACAGGTGGGTTAGCACAGGATTCTACCTCCGCTCCCAATCATCTGGGTCAGGAAATTGCAGTTTTATTCCAGAACTTTAAAAAATGTCACTTAGTCAAAATTATGCATTTGGTACACATCTGTACTAAATATTTCAAAGGCAAACTTTTATTATTTCAAAATAATAAACCTTTTGGTGCAACATAGCCAATATGTTGAATAAGCACAATTCATACGATAAAATGAAAATGCAACATCATTTCTACTTCCCTGTGTGCCTTCAAAATATTTTCTCTGCCACTGGTTGATAAAATGAAGAGATCCAAGGACATTTATATTTACCTTGAATGGAGAGTGCTTTCCATTAAAAAAATACAGTATTAATTCAGAAACAAGGAAAGAATATTCAGAAAATAATTATCCTTAGTATAATTGGATATAGGGTTATCTAACAAAATATGCACAAGAGCTGCCCATGAAAAGTTCCAAAATGATGATGAAAGAAATCCAAGAAAACCTAGACAAGTGGAGAGATGGTGTATCTTTATAGCTGGGAAGATTCAGTTCTGTTGAGATGCCAGTGATCCCCAAACTGAAGTCCAGGTCTATTAGGATCCCAACAAATATTCTAGAAGAATTTCCAATCGTGGGAATAGACAAGCTGTTCATAAATGTTACTCAGAAAAGCAAAGGAACTCAGAAGCCAAAAACAGCTTTGAAAAAAGAAAAAGAAAGCAAAAACAAATTTCAGAACTCACACTGGTCATGTTTAGGGTTTGTTATAAAGCTACAGTAATAATGAGAGTCTGATGCCGGCGACACCTGTGACACAGACATCAGCGGATGGCTGGTCTAAAGATGACCCACGTGTGTGGCTAGTTGACTTCTGACAAAGGCATACATGACTTGCATGACCTGGGCCAAAATCAAGAGTCGGACAGGATGCTCAACCGACTGAGCTACCCAGGAGCCCCTGAAGTAGTATTTTAAATAATACTTGATTGGCAATCAGGTAGACAAAAATTAGTACAGCTTGATCCAGGAAAAACACATGATACCTACCTTATTGAGTGGCAGTGACCTTCAGGAAGAAAGATTTACGCGTATGCTGCAAATGACCTATTTCCTGCGTTATTCTCAGCACATCTGTGCAACTTTGGTCGAGATCAGATCACGATTTTGAGATCCATATCCCCATTGGGAGGGATTTCTAGCAATTTTATTGTGTGGCAGGATGGGGTTAAAGGCATCCCATGGCGTCCTTTGACATTTGAGCACAACCATTTTGTTGATGACTGGTTCCTTTTCTTCCCTCCATCCCTAGATGCAAATCCTAGGTTTATTGCTAATAAAGTAATTTTGTTCAGACCTAAGGTAAAACAATTTGTGGGAGGAATTCTACCTATCCTATTTTGGAAGGGACTTTGGAAGGGAGAAGCAACAGAAGGAGTGAGCCACAGAATGGATTCTTCCATGGGAAAGACAGAGGAAAAGCCATTTTCTTGTTTCCTCTCCATCAGAAAGTACTTGGGAAATCTTGGGGGAAGTGGGCTTCTTGCTGGACCCTATTTCCATCCTCACAAAGATGCTGTTCCTCAGGAATCCACCAAGCCCGCCCCCAGCCTGGCTAACTCCGGGAGTTAATGTGACAGCCTTCCAAGAAAAAAGGCATCAGAAAAACATTACAGTTTAAGGACGATGCTTGAAATGGTCAAGGGCAACCTTTGTCATTGAGGCTGGTCAAAGCAGATGACGTTAATAATAATTGCTAACAGGGATTGCGGGGCTGAATGGTTTTTGTAGAGTAGCTCACTTAATCACGGCACCAATCCTCAGGATCTGAGGATCCCAGAAGTTCTCCTGCACAACATTACAGCAGCTAATATGTCTCATGCCCATGACCTCTAAACCTGCTAGCCAAGAAGCAAATACACATCACATACAAAAAAAGAAAAAGAAAAAGAAAAAGAAAGAAAGAAAGAAAGAAAGAAAGAAAGAAAGAAAGAAAAGCCTGAACTAAGCCTCATGGTTCTCACCTATAAAATCTCAGTAATGATGTAAATAGAAGAAAAGTGAAATAGACAAGCAGTTACTGAGTGCGTACTGTTGCCAACATTTCACAAAAGGTTTGGGAGTTTCTAGGAAATGTAATGTCGTTAATTAAAGATATGCATTTTTATGATTTGGTGATACACATCAAGTGACACAAAACTATGTGATGGATACTATGTGGCTCATTTGTTTATTTTTTAAAGCTATAGAATTTGTATTTAGCCACCGTTATGAGGAGTATATATTTTTACCAGAATAAGGCTCGTATGGCTTCATTAAGGGCACAAGATGGGGAAGCAGTAGCCTCTGGATCTGTTCCAGCCTCACAAGTTGCTAAACAGTATTTAATTCTGTGAGGGAGGCAGTCCTCTGATTTTGCAGAAATACATGGCAGGCTATTTAGCTCTACAAATGTGCATGTATTTATGGCTTGAAAGGAGAATCTTGAAAAGGAGAAAAGCTTTTCACAGATCTCAGGAAAAAAAAAAGTTTCAGCGGGCTCAGAGGAATAAGACGGAATCTTGAAAGAGTGTAATTATATTCTTCCTATCTAATTTGCCAAGACAACACGACTAATAGGAAAACAATTTAAAATGGAAACACTCCACCTGCGGCCAGAAAGGGACCATTATTACAAAGAGGATCTAATCCATTGGGTTTAGAGTACATATAAGCAATGTTACCTAGACATGTAAAAGCAGGATGTTCTGACCGTGGGGTTTGCTGATACGTGACACAGTTTTGAACTTGTAGTAACACCCAACCGTAAGGTAGCTGCACAAGGAGTGAGTGGGTCCTTTTCTACAGAACACCAAGGAATGTGTGGAAAGTTACGGATGAGGGTGAATTAGTCTCCTGGGGCTGTTCCAACAAGTGCCTTCACTGAGTGGCTTACCAGGAATTCATTCCCTTACACTTCTGGGGAAGAGAAGTCCAAGGTCAAGGCATGGGCAGAGCTGGCCCCTTCTGTATCTCTGTGTCCACATTTCTTCTTTTTATAAGGACACAGTCAGACTGGGTTAGAGCCCACTCTCTTGACCTCATCCTAACTTGATCATCTGCTAACACCCTTTTTCCAAATAAGGTTACATTTACTGATACTGGGGTTAGGGCTTCAACAAAGGAGTTTGGGAGAATTCAACCCATAACAGGGGACTTTCATCCAGCACAACTAGAATGAAGAAATGACAGGTCTGGTTGAAGGGGAAAGGATGTGTGTGTGTGTGTGTGTGTGTGTGTGTGCGTGCCCGCGGACATTTCATAGCCCCACCAGACCCCATTCTTCACCCCCTTTTTCTGACACAATCACAGCCACGTGCTGCATGACAACAGAGTCACAAATACAACCACGGATTGCTACCACGGGTTGCTAGCCGCGTTTCAAAATTAATGTTTACTACGTGAAACACACAATACAAGCCTCAAAATATACAATATAGATCTATGCGATCAAATTTCTCTCTAATTTTAAGTGTTCACAGCCTAGTTGAAAACAAACATCTCCCACACAAAGGCAGCCGATAGTGAAAGGAGAAGGAAACAGGTCAGACATTAAAGGACACAGAGATGATTCAGTGGAAGTAAAATCACTTTCAAATGCAATGATTATCCAAGAATTTACAAAAGATACAGAATTAGATTCAGGCCTTATTAGTAAGATTCATATACAGACAAAATGAGGAAGAAGCACATTGCTTAATTTCTTTGATCCTTGGGATTTGTGGCAGGGATTTATACCCCCGCTTTCTTCCACAGGAGCACAGAAGCAGAGGAATAGCCAATGGCCCGCTAACCACATTTCTCAGCTCCCTTGGGTATGGCCCTGGGAGCAGAATGACACCTGCTGCTTCCTGTTCTGCACCTGAAGACATCAGGTGCTCCTTCTGCATATTCTTTCTTTTTGTTGATAACCGATGCATGGAAATATGGAAATGCATGATTTCTAGGTTTGGCCATTTGAAAAGAGAGACGCTCCCGCCCAGGGTTCCAACGCAATCGTGTTGGCAGCCACCTTTGTCCCCAAGTAAGGAAGAAAAGCAGACCCACCGCCATTGTAAAGTACGCTCCTCAGGACTTTGGCTTTATCTAAACCACATTGGGTCTCATTGTTATGACAGTTCAGCCTTTACACTAGAGCATACAATGTGTTGTCTATGTGTTAGGATGATATATGAATCCATTTTTTAAGTTTATTTATTTATTTATGTATTTTGAGGGGGAGGGGCAGAGAGAGAGGGGGAGAGAGAGAATCTCAAGCAGGTTCTTTGCTGTCAGTCCAGAGCCCAATGAGGGGCTCAACCCCGCGAACTGTGAGATCGTGACCTGAGCCCAGATCAAGAGTTGGACGCGCAACTGGTTGAGCCACCCAGATGCCCCAAGATGATACATGAATCTTACACCACACGTGGGAGCCCTTTATAAACCATGAGATGATTTGCAACAGGTAATGGCTGGAACAGGGAAGAGTAACTTCCAGAGAGTTGATGATGTCAGCGAGAACAAAAATTGAAGGGGGAACGGGTGTATTTTCATCCCCTTCAGATTTGGATATACATTATCATGAAAGAAATAAAATCTTATTGGGGCGCCTGGGTGGCACAGTCGGTTAAGCGTCCGACTTCAGCCAGGTCACGATCTCGCGGTCCGTGAGTTCGAGCCCCGCGTCGGGCTCTGGGCTGATGGCTCAGAGCCTGGAGCCTGTTTCCGATTCTGTGTCTCCCTCTCTCTCTGCCCCTCGCCCGTTCATGCTCTGTCTCTCTCTGTCCCAAAAATAAATAAACGTTGAAAAAAAAATTTAAAAGAAATAAAACCTTATTAATGATAGTATTGATGCCTAATTAAATTTAGACTGCCACCTTTACCCCTCCCTCCTCATGCACATGAAGGACGCATGTCATGAAGTACTTTCTACTTGGCAGATGAGCGAAATCAAACACTAAACAGTTAAGAAAACTGTCACCCACTTGTGGTGAAGCATTTGTGGAGGAACCGCAGAAAGTTCCCCGACGTCCCGGCCCTCCAGGCCCATCCGGAAACCTCTCTCCCATCTCTGCACAAACTCCATCAAGAAGAAAAACTCACAGATTGCAGTGGGCTTGGACGTGAGAAGTCACTACGTAGAGACCCAAAAATGTAGTTTATAGAAATCTTAAGCCATCGGAGGGTAAGAACTTTCCACCCCACCTGTGGTAACACAATGATTTGTGAAGGTGATCAAAGCGATCCTCGAAATAATGGTCCTTGCCTGTCAGAAGCCTCACAAGGAAACTTTAGATACGTAAGCACAGACCCACGTAATGCCAGGTGAGACAAACGTGCCTCCGTTCCCATGGGATGTCCATAAGGAATTCTCAGTGATGTTCTCTTGTAAACAGCCGTTCGCGACATCAAAACTACTTCTCAGTATTTCTCTCGGATACACTATCGACTTTCAAGTCAGAAATGCATGGAGGATGCTTGAGGTCCCCTTCATCAGAACACTTTCCTTATTGTACAGTTTAAAAAGTGTCCAGAAGAGCCAGTCCCGCGTGAAACTGCTCCATTCGGGCAAAGGACCAGCGAACAGAAGCTGCTGCTGCTTTTTTAAATTTTTATTTGTATTTTTGTAAGCTATATTTATTTTTGAGAGAGAGAGAGAAAGAAAGAGAAAGCGGGGGAGTAACAGAGAGAGAGGGAGACACGGGATCCGAAGCAGGCTCCAGGCTTCGAGCTGTCGGCACAGAGCCCGACGCGGGGCTCGAACTCAGACGGGTGAGATCATGACCTGAGCCGAAGTTGGACGTTCAACCGACTGAACACCCAGTCGCCCCCAGAGGCTGCTCCTCGCTCAGGCCGAGGGAGGGAAACAGGCTGTGGGTGCAGAGACGTTCACCTGAGTAGGCTCTTTGGGACAGTAACGGATTCTCCGGGGCTGCTGGCCTGGCCCGGGCAGGGGATAGATAGTCTGCCGGGTGTCTGTAAGGTAGACAGCAATCGGGTGCAGGGTCAGAGCAGGACGCGGAAATGTCTCCATCAGCAGGCCTAGATGCTCCAGAGGAAATTAAAGAGCGGGGGGAGGTCTTCAGACAGAGGCAATTATAACAGAGAGGAAGCCTAGGATCACAACATCTGCAGGGAGGCAGAAATAACTCTCTGGGACACGTGATGAGGGAATAATCATAAAGACAGTGCAGTAGAACCAGCCGAGCGGCTGAACAAATACACGGAAGGGTAGCCCCGGTGTGGGGCTTGTCAGGCTGTGTTTAGGCAGACAGAGAGGAGATGGAGGTTGCCAGATAAAAAGAGCGAAGAAACATCGAAGGGAACGTACCAGATCCCTCGTGTTGGTGGCACATAATTCTGCTTTATACCTATCGGACTAGTGCGTGAGAAGGCTTTACCCAGTTCCAGTCACTTAGGATGAAAAATTGAGATGATTGCCAGATAAAATATAGGCTATCCGGAGGAATTTTAGGTAAACAATGAAGAATTTTGAATGTTAGTATGTCCCACGTACCGACGCTAACGCTTTGCAATATTTGCGACACACTTAAAATAAGAAGGTACTCATTGTTTATCTGAAATTCAAATTTAACCTAGTCGCCCTGTAGTTTTATTCGCTAAATCTGGCGACTCTAATTGGGGACAGAAGCAGAAGAGCTGACCCCCCACAGCCAGGCCTGCGTGAAAGGTGTCGGCGCTTATGGAGTGTGGATATTGAAGATCAGAGGCTTAGATGCTATTTAGACTCCTACTCAGCAGAATTCTCGGTCCCAAGGACATAGTCTGGTATCAACATTCTTATTTGCCTCAAGGAAATTAGAGAAGTCCAAGGTCTTCAGAGTCAATCGCACAAACTATCTGAGGCTAAAATCAGTGACTGTGCAGCACTCAGCAGTTCCCCCTGCGATGATAAATATGACAGGAGCTTCTGCAAGTTTCTCAAAGATGGATCTAGGTTCCAGCGTTGCCAAGACTTTGTGGAGGAACAAATGATCGCGTGTTACGTGGTCATATATATGCAGGGAAGAGAAGATAGAAAGGAAAGAGGCATTCTTGCATCGAATGTTCGTAATCTTCCAAACTTTTCTGGTCTTCCCGCGCTGAATCAGATTCAGTTCAGCAAGTGGCCCAGCGTGGTTGGGAAGGTGGTGGTGGCAGACGGCTGCCCCGTGGTGACTATCACACTCAGTCTGACTCTAACAAAGCTCTGCACACACGGTGTCAGGTTCTGTGCTTACAGGTCGACCCCTGCGACCACTCTGTCTCCCACACACGAGCTCCCATGAGCACAGATCACATTTAACAGAAGCAGCAAGAATGGTGGGAGAATGGCCTCGTTACTCGTATGAGTTACGTGCTTAGTGTGAAACCAAAATACAAATGAAACGCAAGGGCTCATGGGCGTATGATAAAGCTCCCCAGCATGTCAACCCAAACAATAAGGACGACAAGGGAAAGTGTTGAGAAGATTGGGCTCTTGAGGGAAAGGAAGCCATGAGGAAAAGCTCCCGAGCAGACAGAAGGGTGTCAGTAGACAGAGAAATAGAACAGGGCGAAGGAACACAATGAAAAGAAGTGGCATCAGGGGACAGGCGGATGGGGCGTGGGAGGAACCTGGGGCTGAAGAGGTCCCCAAATGTGGTGGCCTGGCTGTAAAATGATGGGATGTGGGAAGCGTCATGAATATGAAACAATTAAAAGGAAGATCACTACGTCTTGTGCTGGGGAGACTCATCCACGTAACAGAAGAGAAAAACAATTGTCAGATATGACCGGGCGTCTGGAACAGAAGGGGCCAGAAGAATGAGGTTCCTGGAGGAGGGAACAGAGAAGTTAGAAAGGAAGAGAGAGTCTGAAGCGAAGATAACTTGATGACCTTTGCTGGAGAAAAACCAGTTTGCAAAGGCAAACTGGTCGCAGCAGTTCAGTGTTGTGTATTTAATTGTGTCATTGTGTATTTAATTACCGTTGTATATTTAATTGAAGAAGTAGTTATTTTATTTTATTTTATTTTATTTTATTTTATTTTATTAGTAGCCCCCATTTAAACCAAGTTCTCATTTAAGAAAAACTCGCAATTGGGGCTCCTGGGTGGCTCAGTTGGTTAAGCGTCCGACTTCGGCTCAGGTCATGATCTCACGGTCCGTGAGTTCGAACCCCGCATCGGGCTCTGTGCTGACAGCTCAGAGCCTGGAGCCTGCTTCTGATTCTGTGTCTCCCTCTCTCTCTGCCCCTGCCCCGTTCATGCTCTGTCTCTCTCTGTCTCAAAAATAAATACACATTAAAAAAAATTTGAAGAAAAACTCGCAAGAATGCTGATAGCCGATGACCTTCGGTTGTGTCTTTAATGAGCTACTGTTTTGAAAATAAATATAGCATCTAAAAGTATGAGTATCCAAGGAAACCTGAGATTGATGAGTACAATTTTGTCTCCCTACTTCTAATGTTAGCTGAATGGTGACATATGCAACGTAAGCTCCACAACAGGTCCATCCGATGTGGAAACAAACCAGTGTTTGACCAGGAGACAGTGCTTTGAATGTTTGTGTCATGTTCAAAGACTTACACCATATTCAAAGACTTACACCATAAGGCGGTAGATGTGCCTTTTTTTGTCACCTTTTTACCAACGCGTGTGAGATACTAGAGTTTTACATTTGCTGCCTGTAGGATGAGTTAGAACGAACGAGCTTAATTTAGATGTAATAGAAATTAATGACTGAACAATTCAAGATTTACTCATTAAATGTAATTAAAAATATATTACCTGGACACAGTGCAATGTCTCCGCCCAAGCAGAAGGAACAAAAGCCTCGCCATCGAGGCGCGATCCCATCGGGTCCTCAACAAAGCGGACCTTCCGGGGATGCCAAGACTGGGACCCGGCATGTTGGTCCTCTCGCTCTCAGCTACAATGGCTGTACCTCCAGAAGCTAGTTTCTCAAACTCTGAACCTTTATGCCAGTGAGATGACACGAAAGGAATAATTTTTCTAGACGCACCGGGTATAATTTGGGCAATCTCCACGTGGCAGGCACCTGCACCTCATTTGCATTTACACAATTCCTACTTAATCTTGTAATTATGTAAATAGCAGACAAGACTTTTGACATCTCACTTTCTTATTCTGCTCTGGAAACTGACTAGATATTACATGGCAGGCAATTTGCTATTTTAACACACAAAGGATGGATCCATTTCAGCAAAAAATACGGCGAATTACTGCGTATCTCCAAGGTGCATCACCGTCTTTTTGTTCTATTGTGCAGGCACTGAGGGATTACACACCTGGAGGGCTCTGTTCAAAACACTGTCTTGAGTCTGGGACATGTGTTGTTCTTATCCCCCCCGCCACCCCCACACCCCCACACATCGTCCACACTTGCCAAGAGGTCCTATCTAACCAACTTAAAAAACAAAACAAAACAACAAACAAACAAACGATGTTTCCTAGGAGTTTTCTAGAAGATAGGGCCACTGTATAGGTATTATATAAGAATCTATGCTATTAATGAAATCTGTGCTCTTACATAGCTGGCGATGCAACGTTTATCATTAAAAGGCAAAAAATAAAATAAAATAAAATAAAATAAAATAAAATAAAATAAAATAA